>NC_081134.1:41548182-41848182 GCF_958295425.1 Solea solea | reverse complement strand
ATTCAGGTTAAGACAATCAGAAAACGCTGTTTTCACGGCAGACTGTCTTAATTTGGGTCCTACTGAAATGTCGCGGTCCATGTAGACATGTCGTTGGGCAATAGTCAGATTAGTCAGATGCTGGAGGATGATAATCTGACAACACAGTGAGGCGAGCGAGCGTGAAACTGAACTTGCATTAAGCTCTTAAATACAATAATATAAAGGCTGAAGTCACCCCAGCACATTCTCATATGAATTGAGATGTACCTGGAGACTAAGAGCAGATGTCTCTTCCTCTTTGTGTCATGTGAGCTGACAGCATCTGGACCAAATCTACTGCCGCTCGCTCTCTCTCCCTCCCTCTCTCTCCCTCTCTTTCTTGTTCTCTTTCTTTCTTTCTGCCTTCCAGAGGAAACAGTGCAGCTCGCCAAGCCTGCAAATCATGTGGATACGTGGATGCAGGACGTGGGTGACTGTCAGCAGACGAGCCAGGACGCTCCTTGTGTGCCGCCTTTGTGCGACTCAGTGGGTGCATTGATGCACTCGAGAAGCTTTACATTTCATTTCGGTCAAACTGTGTCTACAAACAAAAGGAGGACACGCTGTACAATAGTCTACTGTAGTCTTTCTTCAAACAGGAGCCACTTGTGTTGGGAGTCATGCACCCAACACAAAGACTGTGAGCACAAACAAAGCAATGAGTTGAACTGGCAGAACACCTTTGCCTTTGCTCTTTTTCTACAATTAACTCTGCTAATAGTGCAATAAGCCAATAAGAAAGCTGTCACACAAAGATTACAGTCAGAATATTGACTGGATAGAGACAAACCATGAAAAGAAGGGTGGGATGATTCACCTTTTCATTTGTGATGTATATTTTGTTTTTTCAATCAAGCTTCAGTTTAACAGTCACTGTATTAAAATGTGACAGAACCATAAAAAGAAGAGACACAATCAAAGTATTCACTAAACTATTATCTCCGCAGGGATGAAAACTTGA
Organism: Solea solea; assembly: GCF_958295425.1. NCBI lineage: Eukaryota > Metazoa > Chordata > Actinopteri > Pleuronectiformes > Soleidae > Solea > Solea solea. The sequence continues at coordinate 41,847,200 of NC_081134.1, read as the reverse complement.
AGACAGGATGAACATTTCAATCCTGAGTCTGATGTGCTACATTGGGTATATTCTAAATGCCATTTACTACATGTGTTTAAAATGTGCTCATTGTTCAGTAAAACTGCAGATTTACAAACACAGTAGAGTGTTTGTGTCTACCACTGGAACAACTGACATGTGTTTCCATCTGCATAGATACATATCTGACCCCTTTTTTCTGTGTTTAAAAGTAAAAAGAAAACACATGAAAACAATCTGATCTGAGTGTCCACACAAAGACCATGTGCTGCATCTGTGTGATGCTGTGGACCAACACACACTCGTGAAGTTTTCTAACCCAAACTACTGGGACATTGTGTTGCATTTTGAATGATACGACATCAGAAAGGTGAAAGAAGTTAGAGAAGACACAAACAGGCCCAGGAAGGAGAGACATTACTGAGAGAATGATGAAGGAGAGGACGGAGCTGCTGCTGCTGCTGCTGCTGCTGGTGTTAGTGAAATGATGGGGGACTAAAACCAGGCCGCTGTCCGCGGCTCTTACCTCCACACTGAACGGCTGCTCCTCTCCGTTCACGGAACATAAAATCCACAGCAGCAGCTGCAAACACAGCGTCCTCACACAGCAGCCATGAGGACGGAGCGCCAGTACAACCATGGTGGAGCCGCCGCTGTCTCCTTCCCTCTGCCTCTGCCTGTATTTACACTCGCTGCTCTCACACGGACAACAATACAATCCTAGACGTCGAGCAGCAACATCGCCCAAGTGTCTGCGTCTCTCAGGCGGACGAGAGGGAGCTGGAAGCGGGGGGTCGGCTGCTTCCGCCGCGGTTAGCGGGAGGAGGGTGTCCCCGGAGGAGGAAATAAAAAAAAAGAGCTGTCAACGCCTGTCAGCAGCCTCCCGGTCCCGCAGTCCCCGGGTCAGTCCTCCGGTACACCGGCCGTTGTTCCAAGCGGACGAGTCCAGCCCGTTTTCAGCACCGCGCGGCATAGCTGCCCGTTTTCTATCGTGTTTCCCACCGAGTGCGCATGTGCGGACCGAGCGTCCCATCCCACTCCTCCTCTAAGTTCTCCAATAAAACCAGTGTGTCCCTAAGTAAGACCAGTCTGTCCTCGGCATAGACAAAGAAGACTAGTCTGTCTTCATGTACAAGTAGTCTGTCTCCACCTAAAACGTGTCTTTATACATCAGACTAATCTGTCCTCAAGTATGACAGGTCTGTCCCAATATAACACTGGTCTGTCCTCATGTACAAGCAGTCTGTCTCCACCTAAAACGTGTCTTTATACATCAGACTAATCTGTCCTCAAGTATGACAGGTTTGTCCCAATATAAGACTAGTCTGTCTTCATGTACAAGCAGTCTCCATTTTAAACTAGTCTTTCTCCATCAAAGACTAGTCTGTCCTCAAGTGAGACTAGTTTGTCCTCACTAAAGATGAGTCTGTTCCCATGTGCAACCAATCTGTCCACTTATAAGACCATACCACTAGTCTGTCCCCATGAAAGTCTAGTCCCATTTAACCGGTCTGTCCTCAAATAAGACCAGCTGACTATAGTTTGTCTGTCCTTAAGGAAGACCAGTGTGTCCCTATCTGAGACAAGGCTAACCCTATGACAACCAGTCTGGCTTACTGTACGTCCTCATGCATGACCAGCCTGTCCCATTTACAACTGTCCCACTCTGAAACTAGTACTTATCGAAAACTAGTGTTGTCCTCCAGTCTGTCCCCATCTAAAACTATAGTCCGTCTCCATGTATGAACTAATCTACGCTCCTGTAAAACCAGTATGTCCTCACAAAACCCAGTCCAAACCCCATCTAACAACCGCTTCTAAATCCTGTCCTCAAAAAACGATAGTGTCCCACATTAAAAACTCATTTGTCCACTAAAACGAGGTTGTCCAACCCAGGTTGTCGTCAGAAAACTGCATCTTCCAATTTACAACCACTTCTGCTAAAACCAGGGTGTCCAAATCAGACTGTCCTCTTAAATCAGGAGTCCACCTCAGAGTTTGTGGGTGAGTTGTCTTTCTATTCTCCTCTCACGTTTCAGGATATAAAAATAGATTAAAAAAAAAATAAATAAATAAATAAACAGCCTATACATTTGCAGTTGAGAATTTTTTAGACGACAAAAGCTAAATAGAAAAAGAGAGAGTAGTAAGGAAAGGAGAACTTCTATGACCTACATCAAAGCTCTGCTTCATCATCACACAGTCAGGTATGTGGTGACCATACAAGCAGCTGAGCGTCTGTGTTCTTCTCTGGTTTATTTGCATTGGTGACTGTTGTTGATGGTTTTCATGTTCAGTCTCTCCTGTGCTATGAAATGCACATTGGTACCCAGTGTCTGTTGTTTACTGTACTTATTCTACCAATCCTTCAGCTCCACTAGAGGGCACCGATAGACTCAAAGCTCCCGTTCCATAGCAGAGTGTGTCTGAGTAATGCTGCTGTGTCTCAGCCTCAGGAATATGATGACGATGATGATGAGGATGATGATGGTGGTGGTGATGCTGTCACTGTACAAAGTGATGCACGCCCTGATTTTTACAGGAAAACCAGGTCAGTTCAGTCTTCTTTCATGAAGATGTCGATACAGCAAACTTAGAGAGGATACAATTCATAGCACCTCGATAAACTGTCTATAATCTCTTTACATAACAGAAAGGAGTCTAATCAATAGTTAGTTTTCCACTTAAGTAAGCACCAAGTGTGTGTGTGTGTTTGTGTGTACTTGGTACCTCTTTAGGACCTTTTCTGGCATAAACCCCGACCTTGTCAGGACCAGTAGTCCTCATGGAGACCCAAATTGTGGTCCTAAATGAGGCAGAAATGAGGAACACAGATACATAAACCTCACACAGAACACTCACCGATCACATGACTCAGTGAGCCACGTCATCATTATTGCATCAAGTAATTCCCTGAACGTTAGTTTCAAGGGTGTCATGTTTCCTGTGTTTGTTCATGGGAAGCAAAGGAACTCGTTTAGTGTTGAAATTCGAGAGGCAATTTAAATGATTGACTGAGTAATAACTATTACGTGGATTAATTTCATCTCCAAAAAACAAATGCATGGCTGTGACGATGATCTCCGTCACATTTGTTGAAATATGGTGCACGGCAGGAACGCAGCTATACATAAAGGCAGATGCAATGACTCAGAGGGTCTTTTTTTATTATCTTTATTCTTTGGAATAATTTATTTCACTGCACTGTGCTAAATGTTTAAAAGTCTGACTTCCGTTCTTTGTTCTGCCTGCAGCTCATTCAGAGGTTTGTTGGCCGCTTGAATGGTTTTTTTTCATCCTGGCTTCCTCTCCCCTATTTCCAGTTCCCTCTTCCTCTTGTCCTCTTGAAGATTTCCTCTCTCACTCAATAGCTTCTCTGAAAGGTTGTGGCCCCTTCCAATTGGTCCTCCCACCAGTGCCGAGCTTTGCCAGGATCCTTAAAAGTGTCCTTTTCCAAACATGACTGTCTCATAACTGCTGCATCTGCTCCCAGTCAGACCTCCTGGACCTGCTGGCAGCATGAATCCAAAGCCTCGCATCCATCTGTCTTTCTCTTCGAGCAGAGGAATTAATAAAATATGAGATGTTTGTATCATTTAAAAACGTATATGTTTCCCTGACGGATGATCTGCTCAGGCTTTCCCTTCACAATTCACAACATTATGTCGTACTGTGGCATTTTTACATTAATCCTCTTCCCGAGGTCGTATTCTTGTGGAGTTGAAAGCACAGTGAGAAGCGTTGCTCTCAGTCTCAGATTGATTGCCGTGTTATCGTGTGAACTGTCAAAGCCAACTAAAAGGATAATAGGAAAATCATCTCCAGTCCAACAAGAACCGTTTTCCAAGTTGGACCCCTTCACTTTTTTTTTTCCATTTTGACATTGTTCTTCCTCTGAAACCATAAACAGTTTAATTGTTTTCAGCTTTAGTTTTTGTTAATTTCACGTAGGCTCCTTATTCTTAATGTATCTCCAAAGATATTTTTATTTAGTAGTATTACTGTGGGAGCATCCAAACTCCAAGTTGTAAATCTGCTCTGTTTTGTCTCTTTAATGGAGTTTGCATTGTTGCCAGTGGACATTTAGTTATACAGTTGAATAAAAAAAGAGAAAAGTTTAAACTTGATCTCTCTCGGCTTGTATTATATCCCCTTTCTTGCTGCCAGTTAGTTGAAGAAAGTTCCCACATGTGAAGTAATTTCCCCAAACAGAGTAAATAAACATCCTTTCATTTTGCCAATAGCTTGGCTTCGCTCTCAGACCAGAGAGGGATGCAGAAAAACCCAGCACATCTGGGTCGGTGGCTCCATCAGTCATGTCACCGCACCTCCTTCGAGGAAAATTTGAGCACAGAGCAGAAAGGTGATCTCTATTAACCCGACTAAGATACCGCCGTCATTGCCATGGAGCACCGTGTGGGCTGGGCACGGACTTCTTTGTGGTGGGCACACAGACTTCCATCCAAACAGCAGAAATGGGTATTAAAAAAATATATATATATATCCTCACAGCCCACATGCTGCGTATACACGGAGAATGCAGACATTTACATAATGAGCTTAGTGGTGCAGGAACACAACAACAACCAGATCCACTGCGGTTCACATTTTCTGGACTGAGAGAGAAACAGCAACCATAACTACCTGCAGCTCGTTTTAGCCTACTGAGAACAGACCAAAATGTGTGTGTGTACCTGGTGTTCCTTATGTTGTGGGGACCTCAATCTGTTAACACAGTCACATTATGGGGACTTATCTTAAGACTTGGTTTTAGGGTCAAAATTGGGTTTAGATTAGGGTTAGGCATTTGGTTGTGATGGTTAAGGTTTGGGTAAAGGGGCGAGAGAATGTGTGATGTCTGTGCGTGTCCTCGCTGGGAGGGGGTGTAAGTGTGTGGAGGGTGCTATGGTTTAGAAATGAATAACTTAAATTCTTGGTCCACGACTGAACATATATTTCATGTTGCTGTGTAAATATTTGGACACGCGGCACTTATACATCTGCAGAATAGTCCAATATGGAAAAAAATGCCTATGAGTAAACTGTACTGTAAAAGTACAGATGGCTAGTATAAAACTATGTTCATCAGCTTTAAACCTGAGTATTCAGGTTAAACTATTTGAATTTGATATACTTGATGTTTATTTTAATCCCTTATTTTATATTTACAGCAGGAACAGGGTCAAAGGGGGAGGTGAAGGACATTCAGCTACAAAATGGCGATAAAAGCAAGAAAAAAAGGATTTAAAATCCCAATCTTTGAAGTTACATATGACTCTAATAGAATCAGGTTATACACTCATGTGTGTTCATGTACAGTGCGTCTGTCTGCAGTTCTTGTGCAACTGTCCACTCACACTTGTTCTTGTGCAACTGTCCACTCACACTTGTCAGCTGTATATATTATATTATTGTGGCTGATTTACTAACACAGTTTTAAACTGACTTTACTGTCTGCATGGTCAGTGCACAGTGAGAGCAGCTGTGCCGTACCTCACCATAGATCTGATAAGACTAGAAAGCGAAGCTTCAAAGTCAGACATTCACAGCAAAGGAAGCAAATACCCGACACACACACACACACACACGGCTTTGGGAGATTTTCCCTTGTGATTTCTTGTGGTTACACTAAAATGTTTCCACCCTTCCTGTATGGGGTAAACATTCGTACCATGCAGCCACCCACCGGCCAAAAACCTGAAACTGATCCTCGCCGCAAAATCGGAAGTAGGTCGATTAGCGCTGTTGGCAATCTCTCCCTCTGTCTCACCCACCTCCCCCCCCCCCCTGTCTTTGCCTCAGTGTGCCCAACACTTTCTTCTTCAACTTTTTACTTGTGAAAATAAAGCAGACTGATGCCGTTAATAACTTGGGAGTGGGAGACGCTTGGCCGCGTCCCATCTCCTGCACTTAATGACAAATATAAAAAAAAAAAACGTGCAGTTTGTGGACGGAGACACAGTGTCTGTGTTTCGTCTCTGAAACGGGAGACATATAGTACTCTAAGCTGCGAGGGACGGTTTGGAATTTGGAGAAATATTCACTTTCTTGCTGAGCTGTAAATGAAAGAAATGATGCCACTGCGGGATACAGTATGTACAGTAGATATTACATCACATCCAGGAGTCTTGGCTGAGGTGAGCGTGTGGGAGCTACGTCCATATAACCAGCAGAATAATCCCTTGTTTCTTGCTGGAGGCTTGAAAATGAGTGGTTTCCTCAAGTGACGGGAGTTCAAGCATCCCGGGGTCTTAAGTGTGGCAACAGCTGATCTTCACTCACAACTTTCACCTGTGATCAAACTTCAGGTGCTAACTAAAAAAAAACGAGACGTCATGTGATGTAGTGTCAGTTTCCTCCGTCGTGTCTGGGTTTAGTCTTTCTGGGTCTGCCAGAGGTCAACTGGCCTCGGGGTAGAGAGTTGGTGGTGTCCTGGTGAAGACTGTGTTATGATTTATTTCATGTCCACGGCCAGACCATAAGTGACTGGAGGAGGAAACCTCCCTTTATCCTGACAGTTAAGAGAAAAACAATTCCTAGTCCAGACAGTTTGGCACATGTGGATCCCATCATGTCACCCATGATCTGCCCTTTTTTAAAGCACTTTTCTAAAGTTGATTAGAACTCAAAGCGCTTTACACAACAGTTATAGCTCACACACATTCACATTTACATCAATGTGCAGCACATCGTCTCATCTGCATTTACATGCTGCCAACACAGCTGCCAGGAGCCATTTATGATGAAGTGTCTTGCCCAGGGACGTGTAGACTGGCACAACTGTGGATCAAACATCCAACCATCCATCATCAACACCACCACTTTTATGGAATCAACCCAAGCTGACGTTGAAGAAAAGGTCACCAGCTTGTAATTACAGCAATACAATAAAATATTGGACTTCTTGACCCATAACACGGCTGTGTTATTATCATTGTTTTGACGTGGACTCACCTGGTGTGGAAAGTTCTGTTGGGGACAGGAACAACTGCGGTTGGCCTGCAGCGACTGTAAAGCTGACACTGATTAGGGCAGAAAATAAGATTAATTACTGGGTTTTAAAGCTGCTTGTTTGTTGCTTTTGGACAAAAGCCATAGCTGTTTCCGGCTTTCTTAGTTGAGCTAAGATTAAAAAAAAAGTTTTATATTTACTACACATGGGGGCTATATTCTTTTTTTTCTTTTTTTGAACTAAAAAGCCACATGAGCCGTCACTGGAGTAAAACTGTAACCCAAGTCAGTGGAGAACTGGTAAAGAAAAAAATAAAGGCTTTTAATTAGTTTTCTTGTTGTGAAACGCGATCATTACTCTTTGTAACTCCAGGAAAGACCCGGGAATATTGAAGAGAGCCTGTGTGTGTATAGAGGATTACTTCCTCTAATGCATTATGCATTATTCACAGTTAGTGTCATTCTTCAGTAAATGCTGAGGTGAAGAAGCAAATGAGGGAAGCGCAGTGTTTGCGAGCTGATGTATAATTTATATAGAATTTACCAGCCGGGATCTAATGATATCGGCTCCATCTTCGTCAACTGCGTGTCGGCTGTGACCTCAGACTCGGAGGACACACGGACAGATCCTGGTTGTACAATAATGTGCGTTAATGGAGCAGATGCTAAGGTGGGAAATCTCTCATGGCTCAATCACCTCGAGCATCACCTCCGCTCCCCTCGCAGCCGAACAGAAAGCCGAATGGTTCATGTTCGGCGGCACCAGGTGATCAAAGTGCTCTGAGCCATTATGACCAATTACAGCTCCCAGACGCATCTCACACACGGATCTTCTGCGGACATTAAAGTGGTTCATGGCTCTGGGCAAAGAACCAACTCACACAGGAACATTCTAAAGCAGACCTGCAGAAGTGGGTTAGCTACAACCAGCCACACTTAATATATGAATTAATGATGTTATGCTGGATGAGCTTTATCCATATTAATAGTGACAGTAGTAACCCAGCTGTGGGCTCAGATCAGTTGGCAGTCTGAAATGAAAAGTGAATTCCTCCACCCTCGTGACTCCACACCAGCCGGGACGGGACTTTTCTGCGTGTCAGAACTGCTGGCCAGGTTCACGCGGTGTCTGGCGGCGCTCGGCACAATCTTTTTATCATTTCAGTTTATGAGCGAAAGAAAAGAAAAAGAAAAAGTGCAGCGACTGGAGTCTCTTCTAACAAGAGTGTTCACCTACACTGACAGCACACATCTCAAAGTCTACTCGATGAGCTGCTTTACACTTGGACAGATGCTATCATCAAAGTTATTGGAGTAGAAAATGACACGAAGTGTAAGAACTGTCTCTGGTGTAGGACCTTAAATTAAACAAAAATTGTACAAACATCACTGTGATGATGAAGAAGTTAGCGGTGAAATGTGTTGTTGGCTCAGTGATTCCATTTCAGTTCTATCTCTTCTTAGTCTTCACTGAAATGGAATCCACCAGCACCTGATCTTATTCTTAGTGTAGAGTTGGACTCTATCAACCTTCTCAGACCAGAGTGACGGTGCCTCAGTTGTGAAATTGAACAAATATTAGGAAACATGTACAATTTCTTACACCTCTGAGTGTAAGAAATTAAAGTAAAGTTTCTTATCTTCTTTCATCCGATCTTATCAACCGCAAAGTTTGAATGGACAGATTTGAGGAATAAAACTTGTGATGTTGATGACACACTTCTGTACATGTGGGTGTCACCAGCTGTCCCTTGCTCTCACTGCATGTCATATGTATGGATGAGTTCACGCTAATGCACACAATATTCAACTTGATTACTTGAATAAACAAAGAATTTTTCACTTTAAACTCAACTCTGAAAGACGCACGCTCATTCATGCTTTCATCCGCAGGTCCTTTTTTTATTGCACGAGCAGCGACTGTAGGAGGAAAAATGCCACTTGTTCAAAAAGCTCCGGCCACGAGCCAAACTAAAACAAAGGAGGCACATCATATTGCTCCACTGCTGGAGACTCTCGCTACCCGAGTTGATTTTATTGTTCTTTTACTTGTCTGTAAAGCGTTAAATGACCTCACTCCTCCCTACATCTGAGATCTTCTTTCACTTTATGCTCCAGCCGGATCACTAAAAATGCTCCATCTGTGTCCCATAAAAACACCGATGAGGCCTCCTTCTGTTTTTATGCCTCTAAACTGTGGAGCACTCTGCCTCCACACATTAGAACACACTGAAGAGCTGTTGTTGTTGTTTTTCCAAATCTGCCTTTTATTTGGAGGCAATGCAGCAGCCTTTAGTCTTTATGTTTGTATCAGTGGTTTGAATATTTATTTTCATCCTGTCTGTTTGTCTAGTTTTATTGTTTTGACTTTTACTCTTTTGGTTCTTATTGTTGTTTCCTGCTAAGCGAAGCACTCGGGGACCGCGTGTTTGCGTGAGAGACGCCGCGGTTATAAACAAAAGTTGATTGGAGTTGTAGGGTGTACATGTCTCTGATCAGCAGCTCATGATGTGAGGTGGGTCGCGTCGAAATGCCACAGCCGAAGGGAGCGCTGTTGTTTGTATTCAGCCGGGCTGCCACACAGGTTCAAAGAAATCCATCAAACGTGTATCCATGATAAGACGATGTATTCATTTCAAAGGTCAGACTTGTCTCAAACAGGCAGCCAGAGATATTTGCCAATATTACATTATCTGTGTATCGACGCCTTTTGAAGGTGTGTGGAGGAAACGATCAACAGAAGTGTGCCTGCATGCAACATTTCCATTATTACTATTATTACTTATTTTAGAAGTGAAAAATATGAGATGACAATATAGAGAAAGTTGGATTATAAGTGTGTTATCTGCATGCTGTTGGCACTTATCTGATCGTACATGGTTATTTTCTTTGGTTTCTTAGGAACACATGAGGCATACATGTTAAAAGATTAGAGCAGCCACACTGCTGGAGTGAGAAGTGAGAGTCTCAGGGGCGTGTCATGCGAGTGACGGACTAGGAGGACAGCCCTCGTTCATTTTTCACGTAATATTTCACAGCAAAATGGGCAAAATTATCATTCAACAGCTTCAGCATCTGTCACATATGTCTCAAACGCATCATCAAGGTAAAGCCTCATTAAAGCATTAAAGACAGCTAATGTGCTGCTATTTAGTTGAGACAGGGGGAGTATTTCAGATATGTTATTGTTGCATTCAGTGGGGCTCGGGCCTACCTTTATCCTCAGTGCAGGAAATCATAGCATCAATATCAGCATATGGTGTAGAATGGTAATGACTGGTTAGCTGTTGCCTTGCAGCGACAAGGGTTTTTGTTTGAATCCCTGTTCACCTCAGCCATCTAGTGTGAATTGTGCATGTTTTCCTAGCGTCTGTGTGGGTTTCCTCCAGGTACTTAGACTAAGGTTGGGTTGATGTGAGGCTCTTAATTGACCACAGGTGTAAATGTAATTGTCTGTCTGTTAGCCCTTGTCATGCTGTTGACCTGTCCCCCCCCCCCCCCCCGTGACCCTCCAAGGGATAACCAGTAAAGATTAAGGATGGATGGAATATCAATATGGCATAATCTGTGTTGGGACATTCACAGTGTGTGCTGCTAAGTGTCTATCATTAGTTTCCACTCCAAAAGCAAGCGGCGATATTTGACTGTAATAACACTCAGTTGCTTCCAGGCTTGGTGCAATAAATCCCGCGTGGTCCGCTAACAGCTTCTGGTATCACTTTACAGTGACACTGAAGTTGCACATTAAAACGTGCATTATTATCCATCAGACCAAAAACTGTAACTAAAGCTGTAATAGGAAACCTGTAGGGCTGTAATCAGTGGGTAATAACCACGAGGGTTTTTGGACCGCCACGTGGAACAGATTGAGTCTTTATGAATTATTTGGCCATGATTGTTGTTGCCAGTAAATAAGGGAGACGTTCCAGGTGGGAGCATCATAATCCCTCTGCTGGTGCCACTGGACCACATGGGTGCCAGCGTGGAGCATTACAGGGCGACATGCTGAAAATCATCCAAACATGACCTAAACTGCAGATAGTTGCTGATCATTTGGGTTGAATCAGGTTCTGGTTATGTAATCATGAACAGTCCCCGTGTGTGTGTATATACTCGTGTTTTCATTCATCTTTAGGACAAAGGCTGAGGAAATAAATTGCTTCCTAATCAAAATCACAGTTTGAAGCAACACAGTCAGTAGTACACTGCAAAGGCAGCAGTTACAGCGTAGTTACTGTTTTCATGAGTTAATGCATCACATTACATGGTTTATATTGAACTGAACCTTGAGTTATGTTTAACTAAATCACAATACCTCAAAAAAACACAACTTTTTTCAGGACCACTAGTTGTCATGGGGACCAAAGCCTGGTCCTACTAAGGCAGAACCTCAATTTCTGTCCAAATGAATGTAAGTCACTGCAGTGTGTGTGTGCTACATTTGAATTATTGGCGCTGTCTCTCTTCATCTCTCTCTCTCCATCCCTGCTGCAGCCTCTTTGAATCAGATCATGCTGTCATCTGTTTTCAGTGTTACTCACTCAGAAATGGGACGTGGACCTCCCACAGCAATCTGTCTCTGTTACAGAGTTGACATTAGGGAGGGATGCTGGTCATTTTGGACTCTTTCTTTCTCCCTTGCTCCGTCCCTCGTCCTCCACCCACTTGTCCCTCCGTGCCCAGATTGCAGGCGAACGAGGGTTTTAACTGTGCAACCTCTGTTTTTGCAGGGGGGGGGGGGGGAATTAGCTAAAGAGAATTTAAAATAGAATTGAAAACCTTACAGCTGTCGCCTGGGTTCGGCAGAGTGAGCAGAATCTCGGGGAACATGCTCACACGTTGTCTCCATTGATCCACATTTTGAGTCATTCATTTCACAGAGTCAGTGCAAAGAGTGGGTTTATTCTACATGTATCACCGTCTGAAGGATTTCCTGTGACATCGTTTGATTACAGGCTCCATCAATTCATAGAATAATGACTGCTCCATTTAACCAATAAACTTATAATTATTTCCAATAAGGTAAAACTGTAAATGGGGAGTCTTTTATACCGTCAACACAGAGAATATTTCATTTATATAAAGCAGTTATTTTCATACAGCTGCTCATAAACAAGTAAACTCTAAGAATGGTGTATTCATTTGCCGAAAAGCCCAATATTGGTTATTATAGGTATTGAACCAGTAATGTTTTATGATGCCATAAAGTGCTGGATATGAAATCAACACTTTTCATGTCGAAATACAAACATGTACGTCAATAAAGAACGAGGGTTAGTGTTGACACTGCATAGTGAGTGTTCAGTCAGACACATTAGCTTTCCATAAAACCATGTAATCAGGTCGGATACTGTAAATATAAGGTAAATGTTTTCACTGGGTGTACGAACAAGATTCTCTGTGCATGTGTGCGTATGGAGCTGGTGCACAGTGTAATCAAAGCACCGGGCTCCCGTGCAACGCAGCAGGCCCAGCTTGTTTTTGTGAATACCCGTGGTTCGCCCCCCTGCAGCAGACAGCTTGCTGAAAATGCACCTGGCTCAGAAACACCGTATAGCACGGACTGAAGGAGCCTACGGAGGATCTGCTCGCTGTGCAGATGAAATGTGCTTCAGAACGTTGTCTCGTGTGAAAACAACACAGCCCCGGTGAAGGAATTTCATCAGGGAGGAAGGGGGGGCGGCTTGTGTCAGATCACAGGTCATTTTCAAGGCAACACGTCCCCAAACTGCGCAGGCATCAGATGTTCTCCTCTGACTCCTGCGGGAAATAGTCTTACAGCTCACTCCACAAAATGCAGGCTAAAAGCAAGGCCAAACATCTGTCCTCAAGAGAGCACAGCTTCATCAGCTCATGGGCGGATGAAAAGGGGTCTCGGGACTCCCCAAATATTTTCTCTGCAGTACGTCTTTCATTAAGAGAAAAGCAGGGAAAAAAAAAAAAAAAAGAGGTGAGTTTTTTTACATGTACAATATGGCTGCAAGGCAATAATAGAAAACAGAATGTTACACCCCGAAAAACACAATATGTTTTTTACAATAGATGAATTATTGTCCGCGATTTCAGATGGAGGAAAACAAAAAGCAGATTTCTGAGCTGAGACAACGTTTGTTGTGAGCAGAGTTGGTTGAAAACACATCTGGAGTCAATCCCAGCAGACAGGTGAGAGGCGCGCTTTAAACAGAGCTCCAGCATCACAGGGGCTGAGACAGGCACATATTTACACCTACAGGGAATTTAGAGGCTCCAATTAACCTACGCTGCGTGGCTTTGGACTCTGACTCTGCAAATCCAAGTAGCCCCAGAGAAACCAAACATGTATAGGGACAACAAATCATCTCCACAAAGAAAGACCCTGATTGGCTGCCAGGTTTGAACCCAGAACCTTCTTTCTGTGAGGTGACATGCACAGTCATGTCAAGCGACGGTTGTAACTCAACGACGGCATTTATATGAACTACTGTCCTTGTTCCAGTATACATGAACTAACAGGGTATTGATTTATTAACTGAAGAGTGTCCACCTCCATTAAGCTGGGTGTCAATATGTCCCCTTTCATCTTGCCAGCATTGGACGTTGGACCTTTAATTTGTTTTTAAATAAAAGGTCCAAGGTCCACATTTTATTCTTTAAACTGACAGAGCACTTCTCATCAGTACCCACAATGCACTGGTCTGGATTTCACCACGTCTTTTTTCTTGTATTACAATCATTTTCAAATCAAGGTTCCCAGGGATATGAACTGTGGAGGAGGAGCATAGCGCCTTGGCCATTTTAGGTCTAATTGAACGTATATGTGCAATAGGAATTCAAGTTTCAGTCACAACAAAACTATGTTTTCTAACATTATGAGCGACTTTTGTGAGAAACAATGCCAAAAAACATTATGTGAGGTCACACTATTTTCCATCCACTGCAAAGCCATATTTGTAAGTCTGCGTTAATAGGGCTACCTATATATAATGAGATGAAGGTGGAAGATGATATAACTTAACGCCTTATTTCAAAATAAATGACCTTTTCAAAATCATGTCTCCCCCTCCTTATTTTCACTGTGCTATAACTGGCCAGTCACTGTCGACGCTGAGGTCTTTATTTCTCGATCAAAAGAAAGCATCTTAGCATCACAGTCGCCTTCACTTCATCTGGAATCATAGTGTGACACACACACTGTCCCTTGGTCATCGAAAGCACATCTCAGGACTTAATAATTCCCTCTGAGTGCAAAAAAGGCCAAGGAGAAGATTTAATGTCATACTGAGAGAGGAACTCACATCACACTGTGTCTGATTATAAACTCCCCCTCCTCCAAATGTGCTTTTTCTTCCGAGGAGGAAAATCTGAGAGGCCACTCACTTAATGTCCTCAGGCAAAGCACCTGGTTCGCACAGGTTCTATTATAATTTTCTGAAACAAGGCTCAGCTTGAATCCTGCCCTGATTTAATTCATGTAATCAACACCCTTGTGCAGGAGGACTCATCTCACTGGAAAAGTTAACACATTAGATCTGAGTCTAGCGGCCAAAGCACTTACCGCTCCACGTAAAGGTTCATTAACAAGAGAAACTACAATATCTGAGGAGAGAATGTCCTTCATACAAGTTTAGTCGTGTAATGTGTGGTGGGTGGAAGCTAAAGAGGAACTTTCTGGGAGTTAAATGTTGAGCTACAAAGGCCAGTTAGCACAATTTAACAGCCTGGAAACAAACAGTAGATGGATGATTATTAAAAGGTCTCAGATGATAACTTGTCCACATCTTTTCCAAGATCGTCTTTGGTCGGTTAATAACCCCAAAGTCCCACTGCTTGTGTTTAATTGTCTTCACTTTTAACAATACACTATCTAGAGTGGTATCAGTCTGCTGTTGAAGCATTTGTTTTGGAATCGAACTGTCACTATTCACTAGTGACTGATTTATCAATATAGTCAAAAACACACGTCCTGTGGTTGAGGAGTCCTCACGCTTCAGGTTGACACTAAATAGCTGTCCAGCTTCATTTCTTTCTCACCCGCATCTTGCCTCGTACCACATGTTCGTCCCGAGACGTGGATTTTATGAAGCACTGTTGCGATGAGAGGTTAAAGTCAGATCTTTCCCAGCACAGCAGGCCTGCAACTCACTGAGAGAAGCGGTGACTTAGGCCAAGCCAGAGGGAGATTTCTCTTTTTAAGCCTTATTGCTGCAATCTTCTTTTTTTACGACAGCATTACCGTGCGTTTGCCAATTCACTTTATTTTATCAAGACTTCACAAGAGCTCTACCTTTATAACTAAATCGTGACTTCGATATTAGATCTAATGAGCCAGCGTACTGCTACTGCAAGTGATTGCTGTTACGTTGTGTTCAGTCCAAAATGTTGTTTCGGTGAGAGCTGAAAGTCATCCAAAAGTTTCTTTTTGGACAAATATAAAAAGCATCGTAAAACAACAGGTTGGTCCTCAGTTATTTTTTATCACCCCTTTAGGCAAACAGTTTGAGTGCACCCAGAAACCCGCTGCTTGTGCATCACTGAATTGGGGGGGGAAACTTTTACGATGACAGTGCACCTATGAGAGCAATAATAATAAACTTAATCTTAATACGCAGAGAGGAGTTATGGAGCCACCATTATGAAAAGACATTAACCTCCTATAGTTTGTGTCACTAGCTGCAGGCAGGAAGGCAGGAGAGAAAGAAAAGCACCTAATCATCATCAATAAAAACCTTTTACACTGCTGCTTGTGTAGCAGTTCCAGTGATGGGGGACACCGGAATTTTATAGAGTCGGAGTACACTGTGGCATAAAAATCAGGCTGCTGCTTCCAGGGGCATTATTGGGAAACCTGAATAGGACACGCAGGAGGGTTGTGGGTGTTATCAGCCCCAGACACGCTGCTGGAGATTGTCTGACAGAGTTCTATATTGGTGAACTCCAGTGAGCCCTAGCCGTAGCCGAGTGTACATTTTCACCAGGCTCACGAGAAAGAGAGGGGAGTGCTTGTTCCAGAAAGAGCCACCCAGGAAAAGTGGCTTCTGCAAACCACGTGAAATGCAACGTTTGTAGGTTTTGTGAAGGAATTTTGAACGTATGAAAACATTTCGGCAAATGTTACATCAGCAAAACTCCACATGTGTGGATGTTGGTGGTGGTGTGAAACATGGCGAGTTAAGAACAAGACGGGGAGATGTCCACCACACAGCAGACCACATTTCAAAACCAGTCCAAGACCAAATGTTGGTGTGTTTTCACGTTTCCAGTTGTGTTTTATGGAGATGATGTTGGTGCTGAGGAAAACTTATGGTCTTTTTCTAACCCTAACCAGGTGCTTTTAGTGCCTATACCACATCCATGGTCATTATTGCTGTCACTTCCGTCTCTCCGCCAAAAGTACCACCAAGCGGTTCAAACACATCCTCAATGATATGCAATTTTGCTTGAGAAATGTGAACTCACATGATGTGCTTTGCTGAAACGTACAATGACAACAAATGATCCAGGAGATGGGGTTGATATCTTGCAATTAGAGGAGGAAGAGCAACTGTGTGTCCTGGAAGGAGGTCAGCTGAGGTCTGAAAATACATGTTTTTCTTCATGGGAGCTTGCTAGGTCCGTCAGCATCAACATTAGACAACACAAAATCTGCCCCTGACAATCGTCTGTGTGTCTCAAGGCTGCTTTGTCAAGGGCAATTTGGTGTGTAGATGTAAGAAGGGTGGGGGTGGGTTGAGTAGGCGTGTATCAGCTGTGCCCCTGTGCCTTTGGCTCTCACTTGTCATGTCCCTGATGAGGTTTCCACTGACCTGTCATCACCACCTCACCTCAATCTCCTCTTTCTGTCGCATTCACAGCCAAACATTCGTCATCAAGACTATTAATACAGACCATTCACCATAAACACAGACCAAATTCCATCCATTATCACCATCGCCATAGGCCTAATGCCACTAGCTTTGACTTTGAGTGAAAAACCTGGGATTAAACAAGTTTATTGACCAGTTTGTGCTTTTTCAGGGAGTTTCCATATTTTACAAGTGTCTCCTTTTCCACCTTCTTCTTCTTCTCACCAAATGACAGCACTTAGCTGCTTTAGTTGTCCTGACTGATTCTCCTGCATCCTGTGTGATTATCAGTGCTAACAAATAACTTGATTTTGAATAATTATCATACAGTTTACCCATACAAAGACGTAGACTGACCTTGAGAATGAAGTCTTTGTTTTATGGAGACGCCGGTTACATAAATGAACGGTTGGTGCAAAGCAGTTATCTACCTCTTATCTAGAACATGTCCTTTTTTTCCCCCCTGCGCAGACTTAAAGGTCTTGCTTTATCCATCTGGTGCTGCAGTCTGGTGAGAAAATGAAGGTGGAGGACCGTCATCCATGAGACCAGGTGGGTGGATGAACTCTTGTCCTCTACAGAGCGATCGTCACAAGGCATCGCAGTCTGTGCAGGAATCGCTAACAACAGAACATTTTTACCAGATGGTTTCGTCTCCGTTTGACAATCATACATCTGCACTTGGTATGTGGCATGGCACAGTACACACACAGCACATGTGTCTGATTAGATCAGCAACAAGCGTCCTTACAGAAAATGTCTTCTGACTGTTTCCTGGCGTACAGCACGCGGAGCAGAATCCATGGAATTTTCTGTCTTTCAGCTGCTTTCTATATGTTTTACCACAAAAATGCATTTGCACTTGGACCAACCCACACATTCTGGTTGATGAGCTATCACGGATTCTCTCAATCCTTTGCTGCTCAGGGTTTTTAAAGACCATATGTGTAGGGCTACAGGCAGGTTGCTCCAAACTCTCTCTTTTTTTACAATGTGATCTGTTACACAAAGTGGAATAGCCCAGCGGATCACTTGAATTTAAAGGTCAGAAAAGCGACAGATATATCACTAAAAGAGCCAGTTCCATCCCCTCAAAAAAAACAGTTTGAATGTTATTAATTAATACAGAGCTCCACGAGCTTCAGGACGTGCAGCGCAGAACAGCATGTCTCATACGTGTTCAGTGACGGACCGACGGCATGCTGATGCAAAGAGGCAAAATCAGGACACCAGAGCGCTCAGAGGAACCACGTTTGTTTAAATGAGTAATAAATAACTTAAAAAAAAAACATTAGATATACAAAGCAGACATCCCTACATCTATATTTATGTTCAAATCAAAAAATGGCTGTAAAGCTATGACATCACAGACACCAAATGTGTTGTGATTATTGCTTTGTACTGCATATGTATTATTATTCATGTCCTTAAGGTTATGTGTATGTGTTGTCTATTGGCATCCATATAGAGATGACACCTGCTGTGACTGTGTATTGCTGCCGTCTGTTGACACCGATTCGACACTGAAGCTCGGGTTTGTTTTTCCGCAGCAGTCGTGCAAGGACGTGGCTCAGCAGTGGTGGAAACAAGTTAAATGTCCACCTCTGCACTTCCTGCTCTAAAAACTGCACCGTTGTTAGAGTTGCCCTGAAAAAGGTGGTTAACGGTTGAAGTCTCTGTGCTGCAGCATGTGTTCAATACAAGCTGAGTCAGTCAGTGGAACAATTCTGCTAAATGCTAAAGGCGGCAGCAGGTTAATCGCCAAGATATACAACCGACAGCAGTGGGATTGTATCTGTGCGAAAGACAGAGTTAAGTAATGGCCACAGTGAAGCTCTACATAGTGAACTGACTGCAGAACTGACACTTCCGTTTCTCTTCAAGAGCCGAGGACAACTTTCCACACATGAAGCAGCGCTTGCAAACTTGTTCAAGCGATCCACTCAAGCTGCCTCACACTCCATCACACACATCATTTGATGACCAATTTAATCTGCACAAATTTCCATCTCTCACTTCGCCTTCAATCGGGTTCAGTCTGAGGCCATGGTACTTGGAGGAGTTCAAGTATTCTGTGATCTTGTTCACAAGTAAAGGGAGAGTGGAGCGCGGGGGGGGGGGGGGGGGGGGGGGTTCACAAGTAAAGGATGAGTCGGAAGGCAAAGCTCTAAATTTACCGCTCAAACTACAGTTGTGTTCCAACCCTCACCTATGGTCATGAGTGGTGGGAAGAGCGATCGCGGGTACAAGCGGCTGAAATGTGTTTCCTTCCACATGGTGTCAGGGTTCAGCCTGAGCGAATGGATGAGCAGCCGCTCCTCCACATTGAGAGGAGCCAGTTGAAGTGGTTCGGGCATCCAGTCAGGATGCCTCCTGCATCTCCTTGAGGAGGTGTTTTGGGCATGTTCAAACAGACCACCCATTATCCACAATCACGCTACATTATCTCTCTGTATTCATATTTGGGAGAGGGATGTGGTCTACTTAACTGTGTTCTGATGCTGTAAATAGCATTCCACATGAGAGCTGTTTGAATAAAGTGGGCTTGTCAAAATCTCTAGAAAGTGTCAGAACACCTTATGACAAGTGGAAATTAGATAAGGTTGTAAATGATCCAAATTCATCTGAACAGTCCCAATCAGACTGTGTCTTCACTTTAAGCTTTTGAGTCTTTCTTGCTGAGGTTGGGACAGTGACCTCTTCCCTAATGGCAAATCATGACATATTCTGTAATGGAGGCCAGGCTGCAGATGGCAGACACCCCAGGGTCCTGATTCAAAGCAGAGCATGACGAGCAGTCCAGCTCTGTCTTATAACGTGCCATGCAGCTCGGGGCAAAGACACACACACACACACTCAGGCTTTCTCTCTCTGCACACGCTCTCTGTGTCTAAATGTCATATAAATATTTAAAGTCTGACCAGGGGACTCAGAGGCTCCCACAGGGTCCCAATTCTCTCCCAATTCTAGCTCTCAGTGAAGTCACATTTCCACAGATCACAGTTTGACTCAGTTACTTTCTATATCAATGCCGCCATTCTATGAGCTGCACAGTGGGAGGTCTCTGTGCCAGCACATGCATCAGCACTGGGCTGAACAAAGTCCACGCTCGATGAATCTGAGCTTCATCTGATTGTATTGTTTAAAACGGAAACGTGTAGTACAAATAACCAAAAAGAAAAATCCCCAAAAAACTACTGGTTTTCTAGGTCAGAGCAGCCTTGGGATGTCAATAAGTAACACACGTCCACCTCCAGTCAGCAGTGTGTGACTGTGATGTTATTTTTCACACAGACTGTGCGATGATCCAGTCTCCACGTCCACGAAGGTCAGCTTTGGTTGTAAAAACAAATCTGTCCTGCTTGTCCATTTAGTTTCAGCGCAGGCTGGAATGTAAACTCACCTTAAATAAACAAGGAGACCCCGTGGCCCCCTCTGTGACCCCCGCCTCGTGTCTCCCAGGCTGATACAGGACAGCTCTCAGTGTGTTCAGCCCTGGGGTTTATAAGTGCAGCCGTGTGGGGGGGGGGGGGGGGGGGGGGAGTACATATTAGCTTACATTAGTGTAAACACATGCATGTGAGTCCTTCACTTGATTTATCTGTTTGTGTGTCTGGGGCGGGTAAGTTACACATTAACAAGTGGAGACGTGACCCAAGCTTCTCCGGACCTGCCGGGCCAAGTTCTGAGTCTGATTCGGGTCAGGTTCAGTCATGGCTGCAGTTACCCTGGTAACAATTGAATGCCAGAGACAGTAATGTACAAACCCAGGGCATCATATTCAGACTGGGGCACAGACTGTAGATTAAAATTGATGCAGTCTGTCCAGTTTGAAAGGTGAAGCCCAGGATGTGTGACAGATTTAGCAGTTAGCATCACATGGCAAAAATAATTTCATTTGAATGAAGGTCTATGGGGAAATTAGCCTAGTTCTCACTTTCCTTTTCATGTGTCTAAACATTTTCATGAAGAGTTATTGTCCTCAGTCTCTAGTTCCAGGTCTTCATCATTTGCACATGATGTCGAATTTGTAAATGATGTTCACATTTAGACAAAAATAGCCTATAAAGCATAGCACATATGCGCGGACACCATGGTGCTTTACACAGGGGTACATTTTTTTTAAAACCCACAACCACCACCCATACCTGTGAAGCTCCGTAACGGAACAAACCCATTAACCGTCATTATGTCTAATGCACAGGCCGTAAACTCAAACGACCTGGAGGCCACATGAGCTTGAAATCTGAGAAATCTGAGGAGTGGAGTGGCCAATTTTAACTGTGTGGGGCAAAACAACTGTAAGACAAATGTAAAACGATAATTCACAATAAAAAACAACAACATTTATGAAGCAAAATTACTATCTATATGTGGCCCGCTGGCAGCGAGTTTCTGAACTCTGGTCTAATGTAATATTTTCCCTTTGTTGATCTGACTTTCAAAATAAAAGTAACCTTAACAAGAGTGATTTGAAATGATAAAAAACAAATATATTTTTTGTTACTACCCACTGCCCACCTGCGTCATTTTCACCCGTGGGTTTATTATGTTTATTTATTATCAGTTATCAGTCAGTATCACAGCCTTTTGGTGGGTCACCCGTACCTGACCTGGTGCAGGACAATAAGTGCCTAGTTGCAGGTGACGTGCACTGTGAACTTCCACTTGCTCAAACTGTCACGGTGCAAACGTCGAGACCTCAGAACAAGGATTTAGTGGGGTTTCACCAACCAGAATTCACCAACGTCTGATTGTCAGAGAGCTTAAATAGGTTATAGAGGCAAAGCACACCACCGGCACTCCCCCGTGACCCCATGTGGAGGATGAAGTGGTAGAAGATGGATGGATAGGAAAGCACACCCAGACACACCTGCCCACAGTCATCACCATCACAGCCAAAGTGAAGTCTCTCCAGCCTTTTCACACACACACACACCAATCAGTGCAATAAAATCAAGGTGAGGTGATGTGAAAGTGTCAAGAAGAGCTGAGCTGATGATACATAACTGAAGCTACAGGTAAACTAGCTTAGCTTAGCATATGCAGACTGGTTAAATGCAGTTAAGCACCTCTGTTTAATGTATCACACTGAATGTGCATTCATGTGCATGCATAATCACCTGCTGCAGACATGAGCATGATATATGACACACTTGTCCCCACACACAACCCACCCCTGTGCACATTTGAGGCCT
Organism: Solea solea; assembly: GCF_958295425.1. Lineage (NCBI taxonomy): Eukaryota > Metazoa > Chordata > Actinopteri > Pleuronectiformes > Soleidae > Solea > Solea solea. The sequence goes on along the minus strand of NC_081134.1, from coordinate 41,825,230 downwards.
AAGAAGGAGAGAAAATTCCACGCTTGCACTCTGCTGAATGTTTCCCTTAGCTCAGGATGCTCATCGATGGCGTATAATGTGCATTTTGCTCTGTAAGACGTATTAAGGGCTTATTTCGGTCGGACACACAAGCTCTTTAAATCACAACTTTTCTCCACCGTCGTTAGTCTACGAGCTGAAAACCAGAGCCAAGAACTTTGCGGCAGAGCCTGCACGGTTCCTGCTCCATTATTCTAATTGGCTTTAACCTGTAATCAATATTTACAGCACAGGCAATTCAAAGGTGGAGGACTAAGCATTTCTCCCTCCCTTCTCTAGCCTTTGATTTGATTAAGGAAGACGAGAGCCAGAGTGAAAGTGCTCTTCCTGGTTGTAGCTCAGGGGCCATTTCTGTCAGAGAGCTAACAGAAGCAGTTTGGACAAAATAAAAATAATTTATTTCATCTTACAAACTAAAGAATGAAAACGGTTTAAATAGTTTTGACACTAAAAGTCGATGGATCAGAGCCAAGCAAATATTATTTCTGTTATTGTAATAACACTACTATTACTACTACTACTGATATGGTTCCAAGACTTTTTCACTCATATTGACCTACCACATTTTGTTTCTCTAGGAGTGTCCGAGGTAACAACAATGACAACAGGGTCTGAGACGTACAGCATTTCTAAGCGAAATTGTATACACAAATATAAAGGTATAAGTTTGTTTTGTTTGGCAGATTTTTCAAGATACAAAATCTAAAAATGTAATATTACAACTACAAGTAGCTTCCTGACAAAAATGGACGTTGCAACGATGAAACTGTATTTACTGCTATTGCACTGCAAACTGTTATTTCAAAAAGAAAAGAAACAACAACAACAACAACAGATATGACTGGAAATGTGACTACACTAGTGTAAGCAGTGTAGCTCACAAAATTGTTTTTGATTGACAGGTAAGTGGCAGGCTCGAACTCAGAACTCCGTGGGAGACGGGCTTGATTCCTCCCGGTTCTTCACCAGAGAAGTTTTATCATAAACTCTCAAGTGTCACGCTCAATGCGTGAGCCAATCAGAGAGCGATAGCAAGGTTAGAGGCGGGACTTCTAGCAGAAACTGACTGTTAACCCTTTGTGTACCATAATCATTGCTTCAACACTACGGACAGAGGTTGTATCGATAGGGACTACACGGCAGAGGCTGGACATTGTCCTACGCCCCTTGATAAATGTGCGAGGTCAGCACACCTTCTCCTGACCTTCAGATGCACAAGTCAAAGAGAGTCTTCAGGAAAAACCTGAAGTGAACATTCTTCTCAGCACAATCAACCATTGTCATGTACTGTTTGCTAAATGAAAGGCCTGTAATCGCAGAGAACAAAGAGAAAAGGTCAGACGGAAAAGGATGAGCATGCACGGCATACAAAAAAATAAAAAACTGAGAGAGCAGAGGAAAGTGGGACGAGGAAAGAGAGGGAAAAGGGTCGATGAAGGAGAAGAAACAGCGAGTGTGAAAGGCCAGCAGCCCACGCTGTGTCTCCATCTGGCCTCTCAAACAGCATGTGTGTGTGTGTATGTATGGATGGTTCAGTGGTGGAGGAAGCACCAGGGTGAAAAAGAAACAACCCTATATGTGCTGTAGCATTTATTTATTAGGGACTGATGTAAGTCAGTCAGGACATCACTTTAGCTTTATGCACCTTCCATCCATTTACTCTTTTAAGCATTGTTCATGCTCAGGAACATGAATACCAACGTGTGGCTCAAATTTCCAAGTAAATAAAATAATATCTGAGAAATGTGTTGGTTCCATTGTATCTTGTGATGTCTCTGTGTTATTGCACAATTTATTATGTTTCTGAATTTCTGAGTCACTTTGTCCCAACAGCATTCGGCCCAGGTCACCAAAGGATCGAGCGGATGACTAAATTTATGTTACACGCACCCGAGCGGACCTCTGTGCGGATGCGGAAAGTTTGACCAGAGCCCTTTAGTGCTCATCTTGTGTCACTGGACATTGTTCATAGTAACAATAGTGTAAAGTGAGTCTGTTGGCATCTCAGGGTCACCTACTTCAGGTCAAAGACACATGTCGTCTCCTCAAATGTCTCCTGTGTCCTGTGCTGATACATTATCTGTGTGTGAAGTTTTGGGGAGGGTTTCGATCGGGGAAAAATAACCTCAAATTGAAATGTGTTGCTGCATTTGCAAAACAATGAGAAGAGAATATGCATTTATCTATTGGAGGCTTTACATGACAAGACACAACACCAGCCCTGGGGAAGACTACCTGTGTCTTAAAGGGCGGTTTTTTTCCCCACTTGGTCAAATGAAGAATAAACTTAAACTCATTATGATGCTGCTGTGTTTGTTTGATTCAAATTCTGTTACAGAGTCTGGTTAAATTTGACCATTTCTTTTGTTTATTTATTTGATTTTTGTCAAATCTTTTACTCGTACTCAGAAACACAGTAAAGAGCAGAGTAGGGCTTTTATTTTCTTTGAAGGAAGTGACTTTGATGTTGACTTTTTGTCAGTTTGACAAAAAATTCCAACTTCCTCTGTTTCTGTGGGAATGAGACATGTACTGTATCTTTATTTCTGGAAATTGGTAAAACATTGTATATTTTTTGGGGGAGTGACACAAACATCGTCTGTTGCCTCTATAAAACCTTACAGTGCAGCTGACACTGATATTGCAGCGGTTCTTTCTACATTTGTACATGAAGACATAAATACTTCTGCAAGCTGCACAAAAACGTATTTTAAATGTGATTTTAAATACACACAAACATTCAAACCCTTTTTTGTCATAAAGAGTCGGTGATGAAGCCTCTCAGCTCAACGTGACTTTCTCTGCGTGTCTCAGTGCAGCTGTGTTTCGTTCTCATGTCTCCCTCGACACTCAGGGTTTGCACCTTTGCACAGTTTGCATCACAACTGATGAGGCGAGGCAGGAGCGGCGTCGCAGTGTTAGTACAACGAGACAGCTGCATACAGACCGACAACAACAATGAGCGTCCATGAAAGGTTTCAGAAGTGGACAAGTCATATTTAACTCATGACCACGAGTTTGGCCTCCCACTAATGTGATCGTCGCAGATTGAAAACTCCCTGAACCACTGCCTGACTATGTGCCCGCATGTTCAATCAGAGCCTCACCCGAGAGAAGCGGTATGCCATGAATCTTCTGTGTTTTGGTAATCACTCAGCAATCCATAGGGAGCGATAGAAGTTCCTTACTGGAGTTTTAAGTGCTTGTTGTTTGTCATCATTCAGCTCACTGAGCCTGTCGTATTTTCTGACACCTGATAAAGAAGAGAACAAAAGGAGGCGCCTCCCATTACATTATACTTCTACAGTGAACAAGGTGAAAAACAATAAATGGAAAGAAAGGGCCAGCAGAAGAGCAAAGAAAACCATGTCTGTTCACAGTGTGTGTTGTAAACATGCGTGTTTATGCTCAGACATGGAAACACTGACGAACCACTGTGCAAATGGCCCACAGTAAGCTGGTGACCTCAGGAAATCTCCTGTATTTTACAAGGCTTTGTCCTTTTGGCCTGATTTGCTCTGTGATACTAAACATCCACACTCCATTAAGGTGAAAACACAAGCCTAGCACCATAATCCCTCCAGCTTCAATAATAAATGGTGATGAAACACATGGCTTCTTCAAATCCCTCCGAATCCTCCTTCCCTCTCTCTCCCCAAGCTCCGTCTTGTCCCTAAATACTCCCTGACCCACTTCAGGCTTTCGCTGGTGATATTTTGCGCTGTACAGTCTGGTTTAGTCACAGTAATAGTGTCAGGAGTGTGAGCGGCTGATCCAACAGAGCTGCATCTGTACAAACACGAAGAATAAAAACGGCAGTTTGAGTTTCACTGTCTCTTGAACATCTCTGACTTATGTAGGAGTAAGTCACTGTTATATGATTCACAGCAGGAGTCGCACAGCATGGAGCATCTGTTTGTTCATATCAAACTCCTGCTACCTGCCAATGAACCTTCGTGCATCCTCAAAAGACATCTGTCAAAGTGGGAGACAATTAGAGATTCTTTACAAAGCAGTCTATTAAATATGCAGAATGCACCTGTAAGTCTTCATGTTAGTGTAAACATTTTCAAAGATGAGAATTTTTGAGGCCACAGAGGATGATGGAGCTCTGAGATCCAGTGTAGCAGCGCGGGGGGAAACATTGCCGTCTCAAACGAGGCCATTTATTGCTCTGGATTGGAATCTAACAATGAAGCACCACCACAATCACACATATATACATATTACAGGAGTTTACCGTTTCTATGATTGTGGGAGAAGAAGCTTCTGATGCTACAAGTGTTTGCTAAATCCACTTTAAAACTAATTTAAATGAACCAGGTAAGACTTCAAACTCACTCCTCTTCTTTATTCTCCACATGAGGGTTGTGGGGGGCACTGGTGCCAATCTCAAAGGCGGGATATACCCTGGACAGTTTGCCAGTTCATCACAGGACCACATATAGAGACAAACAACCATCCACCCTCACACATGGTCAATTTAGAGTGTCCAATTTACCTAATCCCCATATTGCATGTTTTTGTACTGTGGGAGCAAACCGGAGAACCCAGAGAAAACCCATGCACACACGGGGAGAACATGCAAACTCCATGCAGAAAGACCCTTGTTCTGAACGGGTTGCTGCAATGGCAAGTGTATACAAACCACCACAAACCATTTTATGATCACTTTACTATCCATGAATTTAATAAGGAGGTGAAACTTTCCCGAGGTGTCAAGAAAAGTTAAAGTACCGGCCGTGATGGCATTGGAGGTCATGTTTTCCGACACTGTGCTGTGCAGCTGGCAGATATTTTCTGCCTCATTTTTCAGTTGTCCTTATGGTTCTTTGTCTTTGGAAGGACTCAATAATGGTTCCCGTGCCCAAAAATAAAACCCCAAAGACGCTTAATGGCCAGGCCAGTGGCGCTCACCTCTCTGGTCATGAAAACTTTAGAAAGGTTGTTCAAGGACGCACTTCTGGACTTTGTACAGGTTGCATATACAGGTCGGGTAAAGGTGTAGATGATGCAACAGGGAAACTTTGAAATACACCTTGAGGAGCCAAATAATTTCATCCAACCACACATTTTAACACACGGGTTGAAGAGCATTTTTAACATTGATGCAGACCTGATTTGCTTGCTGATGGACTTAATAGCAAGGTCCCAGCAGGTGAGGGTGAATGGGGTTTTTATCGGATTTTAACAAAAATCCTGGTGGTGATGGACAACAAGACAGCGGACCTGGTACCGCAGTACAAATATCTTGGTAGAATAATCAATAATAAGCTGAGCTTTTAATCCCAAGTGGATGTTAAAAGCAGAAAAGCAGCTCTGCAGTTTTAATTCCAACACCTCTTATTATGACAATGCTCCTGTTTTATTGAATCTCTTCTCACGCTCTCTTTTCTGCTGGCATGGGTCACTTTCCTTTAAACAGAAAATTCGCTTACAGCATATTGTTAAGGTCGGGTCAGATGTTTTAAAAAAGCACAATTCTTTGTCGACCTGAGGCATCCACTGAGGGACAACTTCATGCTGCTACCATTGATGTAAGAACAAATATAAGTTTAAAATCATCAGCCTCTTAAATGTGACTGTGTTTATTTTATTGTTGTATTTATGTATCTGCTGTGCTCTGGTACTTGATGATGTTTATGTGTGACTGCTGGCTGTAAACCAAATTGCCCCTGGGGGATAGTAACGATAACTTGACTCTTGAACCTCAGTCCTGCCCTCTGCCTCTCTCTCTCTCTCTCCCTCTCTGTCTCTCTCTCTCTCTCTCTTTCCCTCTTCAATCTTTATCAGTGCATGTTAAAATTAATGTCCGATGTAAACACATTAGTCCGACTAAAATCATGCTAGTCTTAGTCGGACTAACAAACCTGGATAATGTGATACATAGTCCGATTACTAATGCATGTACACGCTCTGTAGTCAGACTTGGTGTTCTGCACATGCACCAAAATTTCCTCCACGTTGTTTGACCCGGAAGTAGAAGGAGACGACGTATAAACTGCAGTTACTTGAAAAGAGCAACTGATGAAGAGACAAGTTTTATGCTCTAGAACCACAGCACGATCCATCTCGCTGTTGGATGTTTGTCTTTCTGTGACGTAAAGGTCAACAGGAAACTGATTCAATATGCACTAGCTCATAGAGAGATGCAGCGCCACCTACGGAGGCGGAGTCAGATGTACCAATAAATAATTTTCTCCTCCTAAACTGGATTAAACTGGTACCTGCAGCCTCACTTTGAGCTAACTTGCAAAGCGTTTCCACTTGCACTGATTGAAGGAGAAGGTTACTGATATTTGGGGTTGAAAGACTTCACTGATGTGTCAATAGTGAATTTGGTGGAAAAGCTCAGTTCAGCCATGTTGAACAAACTGCTTCTTCTTCAGGGTGGTCTCGGTTGTAGCTTTAGAGAGACAGGGGAGGTCTATATTTAACACGTGGCATTTTCGTCAATCACAATGTCAGAGCTTTGGTTTCCTACCGTCGCGTCCGTCAAGTCTGTAACAAATTCATGACGGTGAAAGAAAAATAAGGAATGCGAAAAAGGTCTTAATGTGCACATTTTTGAGCCCGCCGTTTAGCAACAGCTTTCTCGCTTAAAAAAAGCCTAATTAAAATGCCAATAGCCACCATTTGGCTGAGCTGGAGGATGAATTCATTAGTAAATGTTCAAATAGATCTGCAAGACGATGCCAACAAAAACTTGGCAGATGAATGTGATGACGGTTAAATGCCCATGGTCTCGTCAGCCCTCTTCTAAAGCTCTTCCACAGCCTCAGTCTGTTTCCGATCCACGTTCACCTACTCCAGTTACTGGCAATGAGCAGAAAGTTCTGCAAAAGCTGTGACCTTCCAGTGGAGTCTCAGTTACAGGGGATAAAGTAAAGGATGTGAATGAAGACATGTTTCCCTGCCAACAGGTGGTGTTTTCAAATCCTAGCATTTAGAATAGCAGCACAGGGGAGCATCTGCAAGAGGAACACTGACTCAAGGTGATGATTAACATTGTCCGACCAGACGCTGCCAAAGTAGATTTCTTTTCCTTTTTGCCTGGTGGATCCAGACTGAGTGGCCTTTTACTCGAGTGCAGTACAGAACGCCAGCCTCTTCCAGCAATTCATTATCTTAAGTGTGTCTGCAGCAGACAGTGTGCAGGGAGTGTTCAGATGCATGATGGGGAAGGACTGCTGAAACAGGCTTTTCAAAAAAGAAAAATCTTGCAGGACACTGTTCGTTAGTTAATGAGAGGTTTTACTGTGTGTGGTTAGGATGCACAGACTCCCCTCATGTGAGGCTGATCATTGTCCACTTGCATAAGATTTACCACTACAGCATTTTCGCCTGGATTTTGCTTATTCTTCCAAGCACTGTCAGGGTTTTGGGTTGCTGGGGTTAGGATACTCAATGTCACTGATGTCTGGGTTTTCTTTTTGATACAAAGTGTTAATACTTAAGGATTTTCTCATATTTAGGTGAGGCTTAAGGATAGACAGACCTGACACTTGGTGCTGGAGTTGGCTATTAGGAGTTAGAAATTAATGGGGATGTGATGTCTGCCGTTGTTGGTGCAAATTGTCTGATAAAACTGGGAGACTGGCATTGTCCAAGAGCTCCATTTGGAGGGTGCAGTGTTTGAGCCATATCTATAAATGTGATTTGACTGTTTGTGTTTGAATATCAGTGCAGGGGTCTGCAACCTGTGGCTCTAGAGGGGTACACCCAGTCCATCACAGGGCCATAGAGACAAACAACCACTCACTCTCTTCACTTCAGCCATGTTATTATCTTAAGGGTCAAATAGGTTTTGCGCCTCCTGATTAATTTTATTTGGGTGGAGAGGGAACAAAAAAGACATTTTTTCATACTAAAGGTTGCAGAGCGCTGGGGCTAGTGCAACGGAACTACAATGCAGTTCATCAAAACCATTCAAAGTTAACAGGAGGTATTTCAGTTGACTCCTCAAATGTACACAAGCAGTATTTTCTAATGAAATGCAGTGTGGTGATGCTACAGGTCATACTTTCTATGTCTGTGTGTCCACAGAGGGTCAGTCTAAGGAGAATTTAGCCATCCATTGATTTCTACGATGGTCCCCGCAGACCCTACATGGGCGAGCATGATACATGTTGACTGCTTGTGCCCCCTGTCACACAACACTTTCCAGTCCAGTTTGTGGTATGTTCTTGTTTTAGTCGAAAGAGACAACACGGAAGATGTTAACCATGGAAAGTTGCTTGATAGACATTAGAGGGAAAACAACTAGTGAGAAAGTTCTGCTACTGAAAAGAACATCAAATACACATGAACGGACCATTAAATTGATGCAATACTCTCCAATGTGCTGCTTGTTTCAGGTGAGGCTGCAACACAAAGAAAATAATGATGTGTAGAAAACTCAGGAGATAAGACCGTGACATATTGGTTTGATCATTCCAGTGATTCACCTTAAAATCAATCTTGATGTCCACATCATGACATCATGTATACGTTACTTCTTTACATTACTTCTTTTCTCAAGCCTTTTGGTCAGAGGTTGAGGTTTGAAAGTGTCCTGAGACGTGTCCTTGGTGCAACCTGAGTTGAAAAAAAGAGTTTCAGCTCCACCTGCTTGATACTTATTAGATCATTAGTGTCGTAGCTGTAATGAGCCAGGAAGAAGAGCAGGCAGGGGCTGATTAAACTCATCTCGTAGCTGACTGACTTCCTTCATCTGATGCCGGGGAAACACCGTGAATGCTGCCGCTTCACTCTGCAATCAGTAAACATTACGGTCCCGCTGGAGACGTCTGATGAATGTCAGTCCAGTTTGCATTTGCCTCTGTGAAAACAACATTATCTCTGACCCTGAATAAACTGAATCAGTTGAAAAAACAAAAACATTTTCCTAGAGAATTCCTCATGAAGATACAGGATATTTCCTGTTTACAGACCTCCAAATGATGGGAACTGTATGCTTTCCGAAGAAAATGAACAATAACATGACAGATAGGTTTGGGAGATCCTCTGGACATGCAGACAGAAACTCAAACTGTGTAATATCAACATTTACAGCATTTTCACTGTTTCCTTAAATTGTCTGGAGGGACTGTGGGGTATGAGAGAATGCACATGTTAGTAAATATTGCTGTGGATAGATATTTCACCCCTGCCAGTTTTCTTTATCAAATCCTCACCAAACATGTGAGTCATGTCAGTCACTCATCATCTACCGCTTTATCCTCTGACAGAGGGTCGCGGGGGGTGCTGTGCCAATCTCAGCTACATCGGGCGATAGGCGGGGTACACCCTGGACAGTTCGCCAGTCCATCGCAGGGCCACACACAGATAGAGACAAACAACCATTCACTCTCACACCCACTCCTATGGTCAATTTGGAGTGTCCAATTTACCTATCCCCACATTACATGTTTTTGGACTGTTGGAGGAAGCCGGAGTACCCGGAGAGAACCCACGCACACACGGGGAGAACATGCAAACTCCATGCAGAAAGGCCCTTGTTCCAACCGGGGCTCGAACCCGGGTCTTCTCGCTGCAAGGCGAGAGTGCTAACCACTACACCACCGTGTGGCCCCCCAAACATGTGAGTGACTCCAAAAAAAAAAATCAAAGTGAGCAACTAGGGGTCCTGCTTCCCACCAGCTCAGCCTTCCCTAGACCCAAATTTTCTGGCAATTTTCCAGAATCCCTGTGTGAAAGCGGCTTCGATTGTTTAAACCTCACCCGGAAAGACTTGTGTATTCACAGAGATGCAACACCGTGAGGTTAAATGGGAAGTGTCATATCAGCAAAGGTCGAATGAGCAGAAAGTGTTTCATAATGCGTGAGATTCACTGTTAACTGGTGTGTGTCTTGTGTTTGAGATGCATATTACATTGTAATGAAAGGTTTCATGTGAATACAAATAAACAGTGATATGCGAAGTGGGCAGAAGGAGGATTCATTTAATCTGCTCCCTGTTAATTATACCAGTTGAGGGTAAAAAATACTTGAAGAGACGTTCTTGGACGAGCAAAACAACTATTGTTGCATTTACATCAGTCTGTGTGCAATTACCTTCCAATCAAACCAAACAAAAAAGACAATTTGGCAACATAATAGAAAGACAGAGATAAATATTAAATTAGCATCTTCTCTGCAATGCTTTTTTTTTCCAATTCCCACAATAGTTTAATATGTAATGGGAATGAAATAACAATTAAAAATTTGAAAATGCAATGTCTCTGCTTTATCTCTTTTTCATTCTCCACTTCTAAGAGTCGCTCATGCTTAATGCAGCTCAAAGCCAAGAAAATCCTCTCAGACAAAAGAGCCCATTATCGCTCTCTCTCTTCGTAATAATGGAAATCCAATAAATGTTATTACTCATAGAAATTCTAATTAATATTAAACGAAGGCCAATCAGTCAACACTATCTACAGTGGCAGCTGGATGCAGTCGTATCTGTTCGAGCAAAGTGAGGATTGTGTGAAGACAGACTGTAATATCTCATTTCTGAGCCTGCAGACAAACCAGACGGCGGCACCGGTAACAGCCTGACGCTGCATCTCAAGCCGAAACTCCCGGCTTCACTTCACTCACTTTGCAGATGAGGTTGGCAGCAGTGGCTCATTCTGTATCTCAGAGTAATTTATGACCACTGCAGAGGAGGAGGGTGCATTAGGAAGATCAGTCACATCAACCCCTGCTACGCTGCAACAACTGTGTCTGTGTCTGTCTGTGTGTGTGTGTGAGAGAGAGAGGGAGAGGGGGAGAGGGGGAGAGAGAGGGAGGGAGGGAGGGAGAGAGAGAGAGAGACAGACCCACATTTTTGTGTCTCAGCATTGGTCAAGTTCCAAAATCCCTGAATCAACTTCGACTGCTGCTCTAATTCGCTCCTCTGATTCCCTTTCCATGGTAACAGCAGCTGAGGCTCATGGGCAATGTAGTATTTTATTTAAAATCAAGTTGAAATTGTAGCCATAACAGCTTAATAGTCCATTTTATATGTACTTTAATTCAATTCAATTCAATTCAATTTTATTTGTATAGCGCCAAATCATAACATACATTATCTCAAGGCACTGTACATAGACAACATCAAGAAACAAGTAATTTACACCTTACTTTAATAGAAATAAACCAACGAAGAAGATGGTGGAAAGACTATAAAGTTAAAGTGTTAACTGCCTTTCTACTGTAGTATATGAAGTCTACCATAATTCTTTGACACACAGAGGGATGTGTGGAGGAATTCTCCTTGTTGTGATCTGCAGTCCCAACCATGAGATGTCACTAATTCTTCAGCCCGTGGTATACTTCCGCACAAATTCCATGCACGCCGTGAGCGTCGCATTGCGTATCACATATCATGGACCCTGGTTTGGACGTCAGGGTCGTGTAGTAAGTCTGGACGCAGGGAATAGGACGTATTCCTACCAGAGAAGAAGAAGAACGAACAATGCAACAGCTCCCTCGGACACATCTGGTTTGAGCGGCTCACGGCCGAAAGGCCCATCGGCAGGGGAGTCGGGGGTTAAGAAGAGCAATATAAAGTTTTTAAGGCTATATCCACACGGAGATGGAAGGAAACATAAGTTATCTTTTTCTTTGCCATTTTGAAAAAGTTCACCATAAACATGGCATCGTATGAGGAAATGTCTTCATCCACACGAAACGACTCTAAACGCTGCTGTAGTGCATGTGTCAGGCCTTTATGATGTGTTGATGTTGAGCATGTGTATAAAGAATTGTATTTGGACACTACAATGTTTAATGTGCACTCATAGAAACAGAGACACAATGAACTAAGCCAGGGGAGAGGAGGGAAATAAAGGAAATGATTGTCTACACTTCCAATTCCATGTGAATGAAACACCAGTAGGATTAAAGCAGATTCACCTAGACCTGTTTTGGTGTGGACAGCCCCTATAGCTCAGTCCTCTCTTCTAATCAGCCCGTCCAAGGAGGGTGAGGTCAGATGTATGGCCAACAGGACACACCACAGCTTTGCCTGCAGCACTGACCTCCTCTGATGACAACCATATGCTCCTCTATTAAATATGTATTACAGGAGGGAGAAATTCAACTTGATGTGAATGAGTCAGGGAGGGGAAGACTTTTGTTTTAGTGCAATTTGTTTTACATGGAGTGGAGTGAAAATGCAGATTTGTTATCCCCTTCTTGTTGTTGCTGTGCGTGAGTTATGTTCTGTTTAAGCTACATTATGGGGACTTGTCTTCCTTATGGGGACAAAAACCAAGTCCCCATAATGTAAATTACTACATTTAAAGGTGAAGACATGTTTTAAAGTCAGGCTGAGGTTAGGGTCAGGGTTAGGATTACGCCAGTAGAAATTATAGTTAAGGTTAGAGTAAGTCTCCAGGAAATGAATGCCAATGCAATGTCCCCTGAATGTGTGATTGTGTGTGTGTGTTTTTTAAGTTCAAACCAGTGCTTGGTTAGTGAGACTTAAAACAGTATATGGTTTTGTTAGTCTGTTATGTGTTGGTTCTATTTCTGTGTGTTTGTACAGAGAGAGGAAGTGAAGATACATCATCCATCTTTACTGTCATTGCTCCAGATTTCATGGTTTAAATCCACTTTCAGGTTTGGACAGTTTGCTCCACACCCAAATTTAAAAAAAACAAAAAAAAACGACATGTTAAAATTGCAGTCAGTTCAAATTAGATCTGGCCCTCTGCCTCGCTCCATATCACACAAGTATTGACTAAACTCATGCTAAGTTATCCAGTCCAAACCAGATTTCCTCTCCTTGTTTACTGTCCAGCGTCTGTGGTAAACCTGAATTCTCCAAGGCTCTGCCTCAACACACAGACCACTAACATGCTGAGAAGAGGCCATCATTTCTACCAACACCTCAAAACATCTTTCTGAAAGATGCTATTGTAAGCAGAGCCTCCTGTGCCTCTTTCTGGTTATGTGCCAGTTTCAGTGTTGTTTTTATTGCCAGTATTCAGCCCCGTCTCCAGCTCCTGCTCACTTCTCTTGAGACCGTGTATATACGTATTTGTCCCCACATTTAACTACTCATCTGTTTGTTTCCTAAAGGCCCTTTAAGATCCAATCATTGCTCATGAGCAAGAAAACTAATGGAGAAGTGAGTACAAGTTGTAGTCAGCTGTCAGTGCTTTGACTGACACACTGGATGAATTGTTTTTTGGGGTTTTTTTTGCCTGAAGATGAAAAGGCAGAAAAACATCCCTTGATTCATAATTTCCTCCTCTGACTGTTTGTTTGTGAAGGAACGGGACAAAGGCAGCCTGTTTAACTTGACAGCTGGTGCTGCATCACAAAGCCGGCTGTGAATGAAAGCCAAATTTGCTCAAACACTGTCCATAAAAAATGGATGCAGTGTCTGGCTCCATAAAATAAAGCCAATAGAGAAGTGCCTGGAAACTGTATTCTCTTGAGTGGCCATCAGGGGGCAACAACAGTCAATTTGTATGCAAGTTTGTGACATCAGTAACATTTTATTCACTATTGTCTTACACATATGAGCTTGATATTTGATTCTAGGCGTATTATTGTTTGCTGTGAAGATGCTGAAGTAGCAAAATTTTGGAAGTTTGAAGTTTGATCAAAACAACAATTTCAAGCATACATGTGTAATTTGACATAATGTGCTCATTATGGGTGTAATGCTTGGCTAGGAAGGTACTGGAGGTTAAGCAGAGCAGTGTCTGTCATGGCTAACTAATGGCTCTTTTCTATTGTAGTATATTTGAGAAATACTGTATGGTAGAAAGGTCGGCACGGCTCGACTCTACAGATTGGGTAATTTTCCATTACTATAGAACGTCATACCACGCTGTGTTATATGTCATATAAGTTATACAAAGCAGTTATTTTTGGTGTACTGAATTATTAGAATCAGTTAATTAAAAAATATTATTTCACCGAATCGTTCAATACTCCCTGCATGACCAAAGTGCAGACACAGCCACTGCATTACAGTATGGTGGAAGGGGTTTATGGCTCGGCTCACGATAACCAGCTTTCGGCAGTGCTGTCTCTTAATACACCAGAATATTAAGACTTTAGAAATGTCTTTGCTAAATGTTGGAGATTATCATTTGATTCTTGTGTCGGACTTCTCTCCAGTGACGACACTCTCTGACCAATCAGTGGCCGGCAGTCTGTCAACGTCACATGTGGTATTGGTCGCTTCGAATCTCTAAAAAAAGTACCAGGTACTATCCCAAATGGAAAAGCACGGTAAAGCCGTGCCTTGCTGCAACTGTATAGTGGAAAAGCGCCATGAGTAGCAGGAGTTGCTAATGTTGCTAAAGTGATGAGGTTGTGCACAAAAAACTTTCATGGAGAGAACTATGTACGTTGTCGGAGAGCTCCATTTCAGCCTTGTGGAGTTTGAGCTTAATGCATCAAAAAGTCATTTTCATGGTGTATTTGCTTAACGTGTTTTGATTGGCACTGCAAGTCAAATCTTTCTGCCGCACACAACGCAAGCAACGTGAAGCAACAGACCCACAACGTAGTTTGGCAACAATTGACGCTGCGCCCTTCAAAGTGAATGAGAAGCATTTCAGTTGACGCCTCCACCAGGGTTATATTTGACTGTATGTTAAACTGCCACTATAGGAACCTTGGACACATGACTGTAAACCAGCCTGAAGCGGATCAAAATGTCTCTCTGGTACTTATACAAACATCACAACACTCATTTCTTTTGTTGTTTGGTCGGTATCGCGAAAGGAAGCATAGATGTTGTCATGGTGACATTATTGTCTGTGGTACACACTGAGTTCTCAGGTGACACTGATTTCCAAGGCCTTAACTCCAGCCTCATCAGAGGTGTAGAAGCTTATATCACTGTACCTCTCTGGGGATGAGCTGCATCCAACCAGGTCTGACTCACAGTGAGGTGAGATCACAGTCAGCAGCTGCTCATATCTGAGCGGATGACAGTTTTAATTTTACATGTCACATGGGTCGCACCCTCTATCATCTCTTCCTGTTTTTTTAAAACCCCCACTGATAATACCAGATTATTAACAGATGTCTCAATTGCTTCAGTGGCGACATTTCATTTTTATTGATTTTCCAGCAGATACTGATGATTTGTGTTTGCGCGTCAGTACGACGGCTCTCTAACTGCTCCCACACTGACATCCAGGTCTTTCACTTCAAACCTCAGATGACCCAACATCACAGAACTCTGTTTCCATACACAAAAGACAACTTAAAACTCTAACGTGTAACTTAGTATTGCAGTGTTTAGATCCCACGTCATCTGCTGACATGGGATGATTGAGACAGACGGAGGCAACAGTACAGGGAGACAGCTGCAGACAGGTTGGAGTAAGACCCATGAAAAGTATCAGCAATGAATTTTACTGCCAAAAAATGGTCCTGCAGAAGTTCAATAGCATAAACACTTCTTCAAATCAAATCAAATCAAATGTTATTTGTAAAGTGCCAAATTACAACATTATCACAAGGCACTTGCAATATTATATAGAGCAAGCATTTGGCGGAGAGATTGGAGGTAAAAAAAAAAGAAGAAATTAACAGAAAGAAATTTCTGGCTGAACCATGTGCAGCCATCTGCCTCGGCTGGTTGAGGTGAAAGGAATAGTTCTAAAGACAGTTGTAATTGTTTTAGTAGTACTTTAATGTCATTTATAAAAGCAGTAGTAAAATAAATATACTGAATCTTTAATCATTGTGTAACTAATAATATTATCCTTTCTGGATCTGGATCCTCTAGCCTCTACCCTGAACCAGCTCTAACTATAAGCTTCATCAAAAAGGTTTTATGTCTAACTTTTAATACAGAGAGGGAATCTGGCCCTGAGCTGCCACTGCCACATATGCTCTATTAGTCAAGTCTGATAATATTGTTTGACAGAAGTATTTTCAGATGGACGCAGAATACAAATAATGATCGTTTATGTTCACGAAGACCAACTAAGGCACAATAATTACACCAACAGAAACAAAAAGCACTGCAACTTTAAGACCAAAGTCTGTAGTAGCTCTATCAACTGGATGCATCTATATAGAAAAAAACATTTAACATAATTTAGTCAACTAAGGACATTTATACATGCACTATGTCATATTGGACTGGATGGTAAATGGTAAAAAAGTTGTAAAATTTGATGTTTCTTAGGAACAATGGAGGCAATATGACACCAAGTGAAACCTCAGAAAGAGCAATAAAAGAAGATTAAAGATTAAATAAAAATGGCCTTATGTAAAAGATCAAGTCAATGAGCAAAAGAGTGATGATGGAGGAAAACATCGAACAGTCTCATGGGTTGCATTTCAGTTCCCCACAGGACTCTGACCGAATTTAATCTTGGAAGAAAAAAAGACGACAGTGACGTCAGAGCGCGCCGCTTGGAGACAGGTGTGAAATCAGTACCAGAACACACGAATACAGTAAGTGTAGGAGGAGCGCGTCCATGTTCCAGGAAGGCTGTGACAAGCGCCACCCGCGTGAGGGCCGAATAAATACGCAAAGGAACACATTTCAAAGGATCTGGCACAAGCCAAAAAGGCTTGATTAGATGATGGAAACTTTTCCATCCACTCCGTCGGTGAAAGCAGTTTTTGCACGAGGCGTTTTCCTGTCGAAACAGGCAGGAGTCAGGATGCTGAGGAACACACTGTGGTCTCTTCTGACCCTCCGCCTGTGAGTCAGGGACAGATGCGGGGAATGTCTGGAGAGATGAAGGTCGCCTCTGCCTCGTGTTACAGAAAAGCAGCGCTGCAGCGACGCTGACCTTTCAGCCCGTCATTATGTTAACCACAGTGATACCACGGCCGCCCTGCGTCTCAATTACTCACACATACAATCACACTGACCTCACACAGGACACGCACCGCATACATGAACACGCATGTGGACTCGGTGTGTGCATACAAATATGTAAAGCTGATTTATGGACCGTAAAGAGCCTGCTTCTCTGCACGTGTTTGTTTTTATTTTATTATTGTACACTGTTTGTCACTCTATAATACTCTGCAATAAAGGTTATATTTTTAAGCATGCATAAAAAATGAGGTGCACATGGTTTAGATCAGTCATTCTCAAAGACAGTGCCACATAAATTAGCCTTTTACAAAATAGTGATTGCAAAACACGGGCATCTCATGGAAATCTCTGGTTTATTGATTTAATATAATATTAGGTGTTACAGAAGTGGCAATAATAATAGCCTTGTCACAATTTATACTGTGAATGGGGTTGTGGTTGTTTGTCTTCTTTAAATGTTTGGGAAACAGCGGTCCAAATGTTAATTTCTGTCAATCCAGAGCTGCTCCAAGGTGCAATATCAGTTTGGTTGTCTGTTAATGGACACACATCACCTCACTCCGCAGAAAAATAGTAAAAATATAAATGTTTGGTTTCATCTGTGGTGGGGTTTTTTTTACACTGAGACAATCACTACCTTAAGTGTCTTCGATCCTGCAGTAGCTGCATCTTCAAAACTGCTGACAGACTGTCCCGGCTGTTGTATCTTTAAATGTCTGTGTAAATTTATAGGTTCACAATTTTAATTTTGTACCATCATCCATCCCAGACTGCTCTCTACTGCTGCGCTGCACCTCTTTCTATTTAACTAAATACTGTACTTTACAACGGTTGTAAATGGTTTGTATTTATATAGGCCCTTTCTAGTCTTGATGACCACTCAAAGCTGCTTTAAGCCTGTGGTAAAAGTTAAACTTCCGCACATCGCATATCACGGACCCTAGAAGACTTGCGCGTCAGGGTCCTCTGGTATCCCACTTGACCATCAAGTGGGAATAGGACACATTCCTACAATGCTACAGCTCCCTCGGACACACTCTTTGCGGGCGGTTCCAAAATCTGGGCTGCACACACTGCCTGTGCGAAGTGTACCAGGGCCTTTACACTACAGTTTTGCCATTCACCCATTCACACCCATTCATGTGCGGCACATTTCCCATCACTCATCTTTCATACCCATTCACTGCAGGGACAGCTGTCTTGTAAACTATTGAACACATCACAAAATTTAAGCCAAACATGCTGATATGGTTGCTATGTTGCTGATGTTGCATGCCTTGTTTTTTCTTTTGAGAAATGTAGTGTCTGGTAGTGTCATCTGCAGCATCAACACAGCACACATGTGCAGTACAGAAGTGTACAGATTGTTTTAATAAGATAAACTAGATAATATGTAATTTAATTGACCGCCATAGGGGAAATTCGAATTGACACAGGAGCACACCGGGTGGCCTTGAAATTTAATAAAAAATAGAAAAGGAACAGATGCAACATGTAGAGATAATGTTGATAAAATGTAAACAACATAAAAAAAGACAGTGTGTGTGCATCACAGTCTGTGGGCTCCTTCCTGAACACAGGTGGAGCTTCTGTGTGTGTATAAGCTGACAGGAAGTGGTATGAGGAGCGTTAGGTGGTGATGGTCTGCTGACTCATCATCACAACAGGAACACGCAGACAGGAGCATGAGTCATCAAGCTGGAAAAAGGTCAGCTCAACTGGACGTTTGACCAAGGAGAAGAGAAGAGAAGAGGCTCAGACGCTGGAAAGAGACCAACTGTGAGCTGCAGATGATGAAGAACGTTCTGTTAATTCTGCTGTAATTAATATTGATCAGATTAGCTGGCAATAATCCATCCTTATCTTCAGAGGACATTGTGGGTGGGAAATGTGCATAAACAACTGCGGGGCCAAATGAAAACAACAGTATTTTAATAATGAATGAAGCAGCCAACAGGCAGCAGCAGCAGCAGTCACCTGCCTGTGGAGCCGAGCTCAAACTTTACAAACACTGGAGCGTTAGCGTTATGATTTACCCCACAGCAATTATCTCTGTTATCTGCACTGCTCATTTGTTTTATGGCGTTATTTGTTTTGCGGATGTGTTGATTTTATGAAGCTGTTACTTCAGTATAGTGGACGTCCAGCAGTTCACAACAAACACCACTCTACTCCGTATAGGAAACCCCCTTTTTCCCGTTTTAATAAATTCCCCAGGGGGCTCAAAGCTGCTTTGCTTCTTCATATTTTGTGTGTTTATCTGTTTATCTCTCTGGTTTTTATCGTCTTTGTTTCTCCTCAGGATCTCTTCATGCCTGACTGGACCCTGCACTTTGAAATGATGGAGTGGGGCGCACAGGGTTTGTGAAGGCGATCTTTTATTCGTATGATGTGTTTATGGTTATTGTTTCGTGTTGTTATCAGCTGGCAGCAGCTGGGCACGAGTACACTGTGTGAGTGACAAGTGACAAGTTAATCTGAGTCTAACTGATCGGCTACATGTGACGGACACCGGTTATCTGTCGTCCCACAGTCTTCAGCCGAGCTCAGGAAAAAACAAAAGCGGAGAGGTGAAGCTGCAACAAGAAAGAAAATCTCGGCCCAAATCACGGTGACATTTCCACAAAATGTCCTGTGGTTCACTCAAAGTCAGGAAAATAAATCCTCTCTCTCAGTCTTTCTCTGTCAGCGGGGCCTGCAGCTTCACAGCAGGAGTCTGCTCTTCTTTCCGTCTTTCTTGTGTACTTCATTTCCTCATCTTTCAGTGTTTTAATTAAAGAGGCAAAGTTTATCTGTGTGTTTTTGCAGCAAGGGAAGACAGAGACAACTCGGCTATAGCCAGCAAAACAAAAATAATTAGTGTAAATACTCTCAAGTGAACAGTAAACCACTGAAAAAACACACAAAGGTGTTTTATATAAATTTGAGTTTTGCTATGTTATGGTCTGTTATCCTGCCACTTGTGTTTATCTCCTCCTGCTTTGCTTTTCTTATGTACATGTATAATTGAAGCCTTTTTTCACCTTTTTTTTTAACCCTCCATTTGGTTCCTATTTTTTGTAAACCATGACAGAATTAATCAACCAAGAACAGATCCAGCAAAACTCAAATATGAACAAATTAGATAGACTGAAGTGAAGAAAGTGAACGTAAATAAAAAATGACAAGTTGGGGAGCAGGTGCACGTTCTCATCTCGTGTGTGGGGGGTTTCTGTGGGTTCTCTGGTTTCCTCCCACAGTCCAAAAACATGCAGGTTTGGGGATTAGGCAAATTGGACATTCTAAATTGATTGTCAGTGTGATGGTTGTTTCTCTCTCTATATGTGGCCCTCCATGTACCCCACCTTTCCCCCTTTGTCAGCTGAGAAGATAAATGAGCCCTCATGTGGACGATAAAGTGGTACAAGGTGAGTGAGTGAACTTGGGGAGCAAAGGGACTAAATACACTCGGGGAGGCAGGGATAAGCAAACATAGGTGAGACACATTGGAGCGGGGCAGACAATCAAGAGGGAGGACAGGAAGTAAAATCTGACAACAAAATACTGCAAAACAATATCTGACAAGGAAATACTACAAAATAAAACAGGAAACAAGCGACAAAAAAACAGAAACACAAAAAGTCCAAACAAAACATCATCCAAAGAAAACCACCTGGAGTAATCCTTGCAGCCCCCCTTGCTTGTGTCCTGGACAAACCAGACGAACCCCTGTCCAGGACACACACACAAAAACGAATAAATTAAAAAGTTCTTATGCAAAAATAAACAGCAGTTGTAGCTTTTTGTTCCAATTCTCACAGTGTATATGGATAAAAACTGTCCTGTGCTTCCATTAAATCAAAACCAAGGTATTGCCTTGTTTTCTTTTTTTGACACCAGTGAATGTTTGGTAGAGCCAAAATAAGGTGAACCAAAAAAATATAGTTTTTGTTTTGGTGACACTGACTTCTAATTATCCGGTACAGTGTCTGATTGGGATGCACAAATATAATTAAGTATTAAATATAATTAAATTTAGAAAATCCCAATCACACACACTCTATTGGATAATCAGAACTCTGTATCACCCCAATTCAAAACCCATTTTTTTTGGTCCACCTTTGAATTTAGTAAGCTATTTCCAACCAACACCTCTGTGAACTTCTGTGACCAATAATAATAAGTCTCATCAGGCCAGTGATTGACTATACCTGATCACTGTTCCTGTTGTCAGCATCTGTACAACAAAATGTCATGTATGAGAAACTTAAAAGAACCAAAGACTCACCGATATGAAAAATAAAACAAGGCAATATCTCAAGAGTTACCTTGTTTTTTCATCCTGGCCTGGTTTGTCTTGGACACAAGGAAAAAAAGTTCATACTCAAGACAGAAAGTTAGTCATTCTTTTTGAGCGCCTGTATTTGCAACAACCTCCTCATGTCCACCGTCAGCATGACGTGAATCCAATTTGTTAATTACATTTTTAAAACTGAGATCAAAGCTCTTCTAATTAAATTCACCTTTTCCCATCAGCTGTTGACACGGTGTCCACTTTCCTTTCACTAATGGTCACATCTCAACAGCTGTGTGTAGCTTTACAGGAAACACACAACCAATCACGTCTGACAATTGAATGATGTAACCAGAGAGATCCAGTAATGATCAAATGTAAGAGCGGAGAATAGCTTCAATGACAGAAGCATAATGTAGAGATGACGTTCAACCCTTGCCGTCCACATGTCTTCGTCTTATCGCGGCGAGACTGGGACACAGAGACAGTTGGACATGTTGGACACAAAACCTGACGGCATTTGAATGCGCAGAATGAGATTTGAACGATGCACCTGATGACGTTAACTTCCTTGTCAGCTCTCAGTGTCATTATATGAGTCAGTATATGATTGATCACTTGTGTTATACTGTATATAACTGCTGTTGGCTACAGTGTCTCCATGGAGTAACATGATCCTTTCTCCTTTAACAACAAGCCATCGTTTAAAACAAAGACAGATAATGAACATTTTTAGTCATGTAACCAAATGAATTTGCATGAACATTGGTGTTTTGAATAAAGAGGGATCCGATCACAAGAAACCCAACCAGCACAATGTGTTTCTAATAATAGTTATGATTATTTTATCCATCAGGGTAATTCATAAGCACTGGAAAGGGAGAAATCAAAGAAACAACAGCTAGCTGAAGCTGCTATATTAGTTTGCCTACTTTCAATAGACTAGAATAGAACTTTATTGTCCAGCCGGAGCTGAATTGTCTTTGGTCTCTTTATAAAATACACACATACAGTATACATGATGAAGAGCAATAAAATAAATAAATAAATAAAGACGAGACGTAAATATTCAAAAGTAAAATGGCTTCAGTGGATTCATACAGTCTCACTCTCATATTTAAATGACCATAGTTGGTTCATCACGGTTATTGCATTCTTCGTCTTTCTATAGCACCACCCATTGGGCAGCATTTTAAATGATTTAATTCATTATAAATTGATTTATTCAAATACTGGATCTTGTATGTGGTTTTGGTCACACGGGGGTGAAACGCCACTTATTATAGATAAAAACTTATTATTGTAGATAAAAACGCCTCTTTAGTTCCACAGCTTTTATTTTAAACATGAAAATAGAGATCTTTCTTCCTACAGATGTTGACTTGCAGACATGACGCGTCTCATGTGACAGAAAGAAACACTTTAGACTTCTTCCGTTTCTTAATAATTCATGTGCTTTCAATCATCTTAAAACAGGTTTAAAAAATGAATGGCAGCGTCGTCACTCTTGTGTATCTAAGCTCCAAATCCACCTCAGTGTCCTGAAAAAGCACTAAGCAACAGTAAAGCAGAGCTTTAGAGAAACGCTGAGACCACAAATGACCTCCCTGAACAAGAATGGTGACAAACAGGACAATACTGCGACCGATGGATTATAGTCTAATGTCCGCGGAGTCAGCCAAAGGTTTCTATGGTCTTTAATCCCCGTCTGATTTCAAATCTCATGAGACACTTTCCTTTTTTTACCCCAGACTTCTCCCCTAGAGCTGTTTTGGGCCATGTTTTGAAGACTGATGACTTAAATCTCATCAGCACTTCCGGGGAAGATTAAGAGCAACTCTTTAGAGGTGGACGACTGATCCCAGAACAGCCTGCAGCACAGATGCCGGTGTGCAGCCTCTACCATTAGGACAAACACAATCAAGTATCTGACCTGATTTTACCTCAACACACTTACTCTCCCAACAGCCTGTGCCTGATAAACCCCTTTAACCTTAAAGAAAGCAAGAAAAACATACTAGATAATAGATCATTTTCTACTATTGAACTTTTAAATATAAACAAGTGTCCGTTACACTCAAACCATTAGTTCACACAGTGATGATTAAGCCTCAGCTCCTCCACACAACCCTCTGTGTTCTTTAGTATAGCAGTTTTGTTGTTGTGTCGCCCAGCAACATTACCACACTGCACACAGGAAAGGACTCATTTTATGTCAAGACAGACGGAGGCAACATTGTGCTAGAAGAGTGAGACGATGCAATATGCAAACAAATCGCCTAGGAAAAGTCCCAATAGTGATTAAACTGCTCAGGAAATCTAAACTGGATCTAAACTCTGACAGATTATCTTTAAAGTGGAGGTAGAATGATCCTATCTCATAAAAAAATGTGAGTTATGGAGGTCTACTTACAAACGTTAACTTGTCTTTATGGTCAAAAACCTCCTAGTTTCTGCAGAGAGAAAGAAATATGGCCCGCCCCCTCCCAGAGCGAGGCTCCGTTCATGCTAAAAACGGCGCTAGCAGTTAGCTGCAACGTAGCAGTTAGCTTCATTGCCGTTGCCTTCCTTCAGATTGAGTTTGGTGCCGAGTCCTTAAGAAGACGTTTAGCAGCTTATGAAGTGTCTCGTGCTGGTCTTTACAGCAGCAACAGAACGAGCAGTTGACGCAGCTCTGGAGGAGGAGGAGCTGCTGTTCAGAGGAGTGGTCTGACCTGCTAAGTTACGTAACCTCCAAGCACTTTTGAGATCCGCTTGGGAGCGCTCAGAAAAACAATAAAACCCTGGGTTCTCAGCAACGGTTGACGTGTTTGAAACTTTAGGGCTTCTAAAACGAGGAAATGGCGCAGAGACACACGCAAACGTCAGCCGTTAATTGGAGTTTCCGGTCTGCCTACACTTTAAGATAGACATATTTTGTTATTGTTGTTTCTGCCACCTTTCTGAGAGCTCAGATTTACCCTCCGGTCATGTGGCACGATTCACACGACTTTGGCACCAGCAGCAGGGCTCATTGTGCATGTCTGAAGAGTAACAACAGCACAAACTAGATGAAAACAAAGAGCTTTAAACACACAGATGACTTGATGACACTACACACGCTGAACTGCATTTACAGAGACACACAACCACTCACATGTGTTTGGTTTTTGAGTCTAAACATGCCATGCTGAGTGAGGAGAGGAGAGGACTCACTTTAATCTCCTCCAAGAAGCAAAGCTACAGCATTTCCTCAAACTTGTTTAGCAGATGGAAAACACAAAAAATGGTAAAAACGCATCCAACAGCCTAAAATAGGGTTTTACTGCAGCCGCTCAGCAGAAACACTGACATCCTTTTGCACCAAGGAGACGAGGGATGTGTCTAGTAATTGAATTCCTGTCAGATTTGCTCAATGTGCTGGCTGTCAGCTTGTCAAGACGTCTTCTGCACATATTCGGAAAAACTCTCATTATGCCCATGAATGTGCCCACACAACTGTGCCCACGTGAAATACACTGTTATGCACACATGCGTGTCCACTGCACACCCACAAACTTTTAAATGCTGGTGTTTTGTCTCAGCTCTAACCATCTGTCTTCCGCTGTGGTGGTCTTTATTCAGAGATGCTCGATGTTTGCTCGTTAGGGAGTCATCAAACTTCCTGGTGATTCATCCCATGATTGCATGCAGCCTTCACTTTTTCTGAAGCCTTCACAATGAACAAACTCTATAGCAGATAGATGTAGAAAAACACCTCTTGCCCTGAAAGCAGCAGGGAGAGGGGGAAAGCAACAGGTCTTTATTTGTTTACTGCCAGGATTGAGTGGATTTAGTACTCAGGGATAGATGGACCAGTTTAGTTGATGTCTGCACTGTGGTAAGCAGTAAACACAGGCAATAAATCAGAGAGAGAAAACCAAAAGCTACACACATTAATATTTCAGCGATGGGCAGGGGCTTTTATGATATCCTCCTTCATGTGTTCTGTGTTATCAAATATGCCACAGCTCAATGAAACCAAGTAATTCTGACACAAAAACATCCCCTCAGTCACAAGGTAGGAGCATAAATCACTTTTTCTGCAACTGAAATACTGCATGTTATTGTTTGCACTAGTCCTTCACATGTATTTCAACAGGTAAAAGAGGCTGAGTGGGTTATAGTGTTTAGAATATGTCATATACCACTGAAACTTAGTGATATGGAAGCAAAAATATCCCCTTAGCAACAAAGTAGGAGCACAAATCACTTGCTGGCAACTGAAATACATGCATGTTATTGTTTGCACTAGTCCTTTTCTATTTCAACAGGTAAAAGGGGCTGAGAGACCTATATGTCAAATATGTCACAACTCAATAGAACCAAGTAATTCTGACTGACAGATCTCCCCTCAGGAGCACAAATCACTTTTCAGCAAACTGAAATATGGCATGTTATTGTTTGCACTGGGCCTTTACAGGTATGTCAACAGGTAAAAGGGGCTCAGTGGGTTATAATGTGTACTAAAATGTTTCATACCCCTATGAAACTAAGTGATATTGAAGCAAAAACATCCCCTTAGCAAAGTAAGAGCACAAATCAGTTTCCGGGCAACTGAAATACTCCATGTTATTGTTTGCACTGGCTCTCTACAGGTATTTTACAGGTAAAAGGGGCTCAGTGGGTTAGAATATTTAATAAACCGGCCTGCCAGCTCGTTCATTTGCGGTTTGCTTCCCTTCCAAAACCCTGCTTTTGCTCATGCCAGACATAACGGCACATGAATGAATAGCATGTATAAATCAAATATTGCGTGTGCCACTTCAGATGTGGGGAGACAAACGTGGAACGTCAGGAAAGACGCGTACAACATCTCCAAACTTGACAGCACACTCCCGTTGTCAGCGAGCCGAGCGTGGACGCTGCAGAGAATGATGGGAGGCCTGAGCCAGCTGTGGTGTGACGCACTACAAAAACATCCCACAAACTACCTGCCAACCTCAGCTCCAGCTCCTGTACATCACATTTATGTGAAGGTTTAAACAGAAACAAATGGTTGACATGATCCAATGCTGGAGCTCGGATGGGGAAAGACTCTTTGGGGTATTTCAAGAGAGTTGGGGGCCAATGTAAAAGGTTCTGGGAGGCCTACACTGAGCCAAACCAAACCTCAATTTCCCACCCCAAATTAAAAGCAGTAGCCTATCATATTTGCAGTTTAGACAGAAGCTAGTATTCTGGCAAACTAGCTGTTTGTATCATTTAATTGTCAACCAATTATCTTTTTGGACTCCCTGAATTCAATGAATCATGATTCATAGAAATATTCTGACATTTTTGGCCACAAGCTCATCAAAATGTGGCCTCAACAGAGGGGCGTCTGCTGTTTAGAGCCAATCATAAAAAGCATTCTTGAAAATGAGTGGGGTGTATTTCAAGTATAGTAGAGGTGTTGTTTTTCCTACTAGTTCTCTCTCAATAAAAAACATGTGGGGTAAAAAAAATATAAAGGATTCTTCTCCACAGATGGGTGGGGATAGGGTTGATTGCATTAGGAATTGTAACATGTTAAATTCTGTTAAATCGTTTCATAATAGTATGTGTGTTTGTGGCAGGTTCGTCATATTTGGGCAAATCAATTGTTCTGCTGCAGATAGAGCTACAGAAACCCAAGTTTGAGATACATGCTGGTGTGTGGATTTCATTAACTTTACATAGAACATGTATGGCTGTTTCTTCATGTTTCCAGGCTTGATGCTAAACTGGGGCTTTCGTTTATTTATTTATTTTAAATCATGCTTAAATAAATATAATGTGACACCTGCTGTGCTGCATGCTCGTCTGTTAGGTCTCCTCTTCTGCCTCATTCGGGTAAAGCTGCCAATTTGTGCATTACTTTTCCATCTATATGCTGCGGAACCAGAGACACTTCCACACCCCGCTTTTCAGATTATTGGTGTCGTGATTGTCCTCTCAGAAGGAGTTAAGTCTGCTTATGTTCTCCATTTTCACAGCAAAACAACATGTTTGTGGATTTATGGCCAAGCTGCACTGACAACGCCCTCTGCCGGACCAAGCGATAATTACCCTAGGTGGTGTGGTGCACTTCTAGGCTGTATATTTTTGAGCTGGAACAGGTTTTTAAAGTTCAAGTTCGAAATAGAAGTCCAAGTTTGAATGGATATCCAAATTTCGGATTAAAACTGTCAGCCCTGCTTAACCCACAGACATCAGGTTTTCATCTTCTTATGCAGTGTCTTGGGAAACATTACAAAACATTCCACATTGTTTTCCCCATTGGAGCAGATCCACAAACATCAGAATACTGAACACTGAAAATGGTTGGACAGATTCAAAACATTCATTTAAACTAATGTACACAAGTCATCAAATTTTGTTCACAAAACTTAACAAGTTAGCAACTTTTAATTACACTTTGTCCATCCGTCTTCTTTTTTCAGTAAATAAATGCCTCTTTTGGAGCCAAGCAGCCGCCGTGTAGGCCTCACATTAATCTGCAGATTGTGAGTAATTATTGTTAACAATGACACTGACTAATAGAGCAGTGCTGCTACTGCTGCTGTTGTTGATACTTTAACAGCTGATCTGTGAAAACTCACTGTCAGATACTGAGCCTGGCCACTGCTGCTGATAACCCCCAGTGCATCTGTATGAGTTCATTTACTGCAGTGTTGTAATTAAAGGCATATGTGGAGTGTTGTTCTACAAACACAAATGTGTGATCTAACATTTCATGTCTGATAAAATATTTAAAAAGGTGACCTTTTTTCCCCCTGCATACTTTCACTTCTTCACATTCAGTCATTTTCTTCTTCAATAATAATAATAATAATAATAATAATAATAATGATCTACACCTCCCCCACTGCTGATTACAGAAATTACAAGTGATTATGATGCTACTGCTAATAATTACTCATACAAATGCAGCCACCATTTCCAGCTCATTCCTGTATCATCCCTGCCATTTGGAGTCAGATTAGAGTTACTGATACACCAACTTGAAAGGTTGTTATTGACGTCTCTGGTGAGGTCTTTGCTCATTTGCATAAAGGTCAGGGTGACAGCGGGTGTGAATCACGAAAGTGTACAGTAGGGGGTCTGCCCTCATCGCTCTCCTCCTCCTCAGCCTGCTTTTTCATCTGACACATCATCAGAGATCAAACTGTTCCACTAATAGATGCTGAGAGTGTTCAAATGCAGCAGGTTGGTTCTCGAGTGATGCCGAGGCTAAAAGGTCCGTGTTAACAAGCACATTAGCTGCATTAGGAAAGAAAAAAACACACACCCAGCACTGATGTTAGAAAATAATATGTGTCCTTTTGCACGTATTGAGAAACAGAGTTAACGTCTATGACAGAACAGACTCGGCTTTGGTTATAGCAAGAAAGAAATTGAAGGGACTCATGAGGATGAGACTACAGGGCCGACTATAGTAGCTATGTTTAGATGTGCAAAATTACTTCTTACAGTTCCACTGTAAGCACAGTGTTTTCAACCAGATCATCAGTTCAATATGTAACCCACTCCTGGAAAGTACACGCTTCTCTGGATTCGTAAGGAGCAAGGATTAGAGTGCAATGACCACAGCAACACCACAGGTTTCAATTAACTGCACTTTGCATTTTAGAACATTACGCAACATACAAAGAAATAAACATTTGCATAGAAAATAAAAAATGGGCCCTTTAAAGAAATTAAAATGTCTTATTTACTTGTCTCGCAATTCAAGCAATTTTAAAGTCAGTCAAAGTCAAGTTATTTCCAGTTAGAGGAGTTCTGATCTGTCTGAGTTCAAAGGTCGAGGATCCACACGTCTAAAGTATCGTTGGAGTGCACTCTTTCTAACGTGTGTTGGAGTTGGTGCCGCCACAGGTGACTTGCACAATCCTACCACTAGCAGACGGTTTGTCTGCTATTTCCGGGAAAGTGAAGATCCTGTTTCATGAATTCAAACTGGATAGCTCGCCATCTGCTGGAAGTCGTTGGAATCGTCCACAGGAATCTTTTCAAAACATTTTAAAACAGGCTTTTAGTCTTTGTTCTCATTTATCATATGACTATCTCTCTTCTGTACTCATCTCAAGTTTCTCTTTTGTTGTACAATATTTTACCAGATTAAAGTACTGCTAAATGCAGTTACTATGAAAATGACTCTCTAGTAGTTCCCAATAAACCTCACATTTAGTGAAAACAACATTGAGAGTGTATTCTGTTTCACTTATCATGGAAGCACCACGACTTCTAACAAATAAATTTAGCAGCAACAGTAAACTTTTATCAAAATGGTATCAAAAATACTGCTTAACACATTATTTCGTAATAAAATAATTAATGGCGTAAACCCCTAATAGAACGCTATACCTCAATGTTTCACTCCTCGCGTGCGTGATCTCTTGCTGCGACGGCAGAGACAAAAGAGGAAGTAAGATTTCCCGCGAATTTCCCGCGAATTTCCCGCGAATCTAATTGGCTGTGGAATGACGTTTTGCTACCTGTTTCGTTAGCTGCGGCAATACGGGAGATGCTGCCTTCAAGTGCACCTGGGAATTTTCAGTATTTGACGAATAAAATAAAAACGAAACTAATGAAATAATTATCTTTCTTCATCAATGGACATGTTAGTTAACCTGGTTTTTCACCCGGGTTACAAATACATGATAGCACCAGACCAGGAATTAAGTAATGATCGTAACAACTGTTTATATGAACAATGACCCAAATGAAAAAAAAGAAATGTCCGCAAAGACACAATATGACAACGAAAGGTGCATGAAAACATCAATAACAATAATTTTCATGAGTCTTCAAGTCTCCTCTTTGCATATTTATGTAAAGCAAGTAGGTCAGTGACATTGTTTCCGAATGGGCTTTTATTCCAATTGCTTGCGTGAGAGTGGCTTGTTGTCTGTGGCCCTGTGATGGACTGGCGACCTGTGATCCCGCCTTTCGCTCCTATGTCAGCTGGGATTGGCACCAGCAGCCCCTGCGACCCTCATGTGGAAGATAAGGCGGCAGAAGATGAATGGATCAGTTAATAATGAATCAGGCTGTATTATCAACAATAACGTCCACATTCACTAGCTACTTTATTTGGTACACCTCTTCAACTACTAGTCACAAGCGAAGACAAACACCATTTTTTAACATACATTCTATTATCAGCTTGGAATATAAAAGCGTTCATTTTCTGTGTGACACTGTGTGCAAAAAGCCATTGTGTCATACACACGGCATCCTGTTGAACTGCCAATGTGCTGCGTCATAACACAGTACATTTTCTCACGATGGACTCGCAGAAGCCACAAAGAGATGCAATATAAAGAGTTGACCCAGCTGAGCTCTCCACACTGTGGGCTGGTGTAAAATTGGTTTAGGGGTGCCTGTAGGGCCTGGACACATATGGGTGGGTTTGGATTGGGGAAGGGTGGAAGACGACTTGAAAGGAAGAATTTGAGAAGAAAAGCAGCTCACCACCCACAGCCTCAGTAGCTGTACCAGCGGAGAGGAAAGAGAGCAACGATGCTGCATGGATCGAGAATGCAGAGGCAGCATAGATTCAAACAGGAGTGACGAATCATTAAATCCTCGCTGTGCATTTATGTGCGTGAAAAACCCTCATCCACAGTTCACAGGAAATTCATTCATTTACCACAGAAGCGAGCAGTCGATGTCAATGGACCCGTCTGCTGAGACGGTTCATTGTTTCTGTTCAAACAAAAAAACAAACAAACACAGAACCTCAGTCTCTTTTTTGTTGTTTTAAGCATTGTTAAGCACGGCATTGATTCAAACTCAAGAAAATCCCCAAAGACACAACATGACAACAGAAAGGTGCACAAGAACACATCAATAACAGTCATTTTCATTGTTCTCATGAGTCTTCAAGAGTCTCGTATTTGCATGTTTACGTAAAGTAAGTAGGTCAGTGACTAATCTGTAAATGAACCAAAAGCTGAGCAAGTATGTTAGATAATCATGCAAATGTATTAGGTATGCGAGCAATTAAATGTGTTATGATATATTCTGGTTGAGAATCATGCACTGATGACTCATCGTGCCGTACAGATCAGCAGCAGGTTAGAGGGAAAAAAACAAAAACAAACACACAGCCGTCACTGGTTATTAAGCATATTTATTTTACATTGGTTAGAGAATCACGTAATATTTTACAAAACACAGACTTAATCTTTGTATATATTAGTCTAGCAGATGACACTCCTCTCACACACAGTAAAACAGGTGTTGCTGCACTGTGATGCAACAAAACAACCCTGGAAATGACATAAAGAAATAAAGAAGAACAGAATGAACCCCATATATGAGTAGTGTTATTTAATTTGCTGCTTCGGCCTGCTGTCACATTATCTATGTTCCTTATTTACATTTGTGATGTTTAATTTGTTTGTACACACTAAATTTGTATTAAAAAAATAAATGTGTTTATAAAATATAATATAATATTACACGTGCTAATTAAAGTCACTTATAAACTCACACAGAATTTGCAAAGACGTTTATCTTACTTGGACCTGATTGATGAAGGTCGTGTCCCACAGTGTCTTCCTTCTTCACCAGGCGTGAACAAACAGACATGGAGCACACGCTGGTATGATTAAGTGTAACTCCCATTGATTTTGAGCTGAATTCAAGTAGAGGCTGATTCAGCTCCTTTCCCTTTGAGCTGCAGGTTTTGGCTCAGGCTTGTGCAACACTGTCAGACTGTCAGTATAAGATTAAGATCTATGATATAATGCATAAAAATTGTTTGTTTATTGTACATTGTGCTGTTTTTTTTTATGTTCGATGAGGCAGCTTTTAAAACATCCACATAGATCAGAGGAAGGGGACGTTGAATTAGAAAATGTGAGGACACTGGGATCTACAAAGGCTCCCCTGTTTGTCCTAAAACCTCCTCAAACCTCCTCAAAACTGAACACACTCCCAACAAAGCACAATAACTCTTTCTCTGTTATACTCAGGAGCACTTTTCACCTTCGTGTTCAGTATATTGTTGCTCATTGTAAGTGACTGAGCAGCATTTATGGGGGACTTTTTTTGTACTTGTGTCCTTGAGCAGCATCATGGAGAGTGGCTTAAAGACTTTATTCCCTCCTCCTCCTCCTCCCACCATACCTCAATCACCTTAGGGGGGTCTTTCTCTCTTTCTTTCTGTCTCTCTCTCTCTCTCTCCATACTCTGATTGGTTTTACTGGAAGTGATTCGGTTGTTGCTGACGCCGACGTGGCTCTCCACGTTGTACTTGATAAAGACGGATCAGCACAAGACATTAGGCGAAGCGGCTCCATTCCATTCCATCGCATTAAACAGACAACACTTGACGAGAATAGGAGGAATAGCTGTCAGTGTCAGCGAGGTATTAAGTTGGGTTTTTTCATGTTTTATACCAAAGCACATGAGTCATGACACCGCTGCTGCAATAAAAGAATGTCTCAGGCTATAGAAAGGACACACGTCTCGTTCTCTGGAGACAAGAGTCTGCAAAGTGCAGCAGAATATCTGCCGAGAAGTGGAGATGGTTTGGCTGTGGTGTGACTAATATAACGAACAGATATTCATTCTGAAAAATTAAAAAAAGAAGGGGAAGTTTATCACTGGTTTTACTTGATTCTGGCCAATAATTGATGAGAGCAGTGGTATCGGGTGTCGTAAAATGAGTTGTAACAAGGTTTAAATTGTTTTATTATTTTACCCAAAAATAGCATGCGAGCCATATAAACTGAAAAATGCTGGTACTGCACAAGATGCACGTTTGTTTTCATGTGTTTTATAAATAGTACACATAAACATTCACACACACACGTTTTAGCATCGCTTCACTGGTTACCCATTCAATCTGATGAAACTTTACTATATATTATATAACTATATAAACACACCCAAGTACTCAAGATGTTTGACATTGGATTGAATATTGAATATTGAATACATAAGAATTGTGTGAGTTTGTGGCCTATAAACACATATATGTGTGTCCTTACATATGTCCATATAAGGAGTTGTGTATTATTCCCACAGCAATTTACCATGGGTGCGCCTGCGGCACAGCATGAGCACTAAGGGTTAAAATCAGGTCAGTTTGACCCCACACAAGCTTTAGGACCAGAGAGTCTCCCAAACTCTTTACGTGGCTTAAATTCTGTCGATTCTTTTAAAAAGCAGCTAAAGACTCTTTTATTCAAGCACACTTTAATCAGACGAGGGTTTTTATGGCTTTGAATCTCTGTGTTTTTGTGTCTATGATTTTATCCGTTTTATTTTTATGTCTCCTTTATCATGTTTTGTATTTATTTTGATTGTAAAGCACTTTTTTATCTGTGAAAAATAAACTTTACTTACTTTATTTTACAACTCACTGACAGTGTCACTCAACAGCCTGCAGAAAAAGGTTTGAAACATACACACGTTTACAACATAGAGCCGTGGTAAAAACACTATCATATTGATATGCACGTCTGAAGACATAATAAATTCATTATGAATATAAATACATTTGGTTCAGAAACACAAGCTGGTGACTGCGTTGCACTCAAACACACACAAAAAAAGGAGCCTGGAACCTCTCACTTTTAAACAGTCGCAGAAATATGTGACATAGCACAGAGCGACAGAAAGAAAAACAGCTTATTCTTCAACGGCCAATAAACCGTTCATTCCAGCTCATTAAATCCTGTCATAATTCAACAGATTTGTTGTGTGTTTTTTTTATGTTTTATTTAACTGTGACAGACAAGAGACACATCAGCGCAACAAAACTAAGTGCAGGCAACAGGTTCGTCGACAGGATTCAGCAGATATATTAAAAACTAATAAGGTTAAAAACTCCATAAGAAGTCATTCTGTGGTCATATGACTTTTTAATTCCTTCTGCTTATTTAGGATGAAGAGCTACTGTTTGATTTTCACTTATCTTTCCTTTGGAATAAGTAAAGTTCACGATGATTATAGTGCAACCAAAAAATTACTCATGTTGAATTTAGCACTTGTACCAGGCGTGGGCGCAGGCTCAGACTTCCAGCTCCCACTGACGAGATGAAGACAGAGGGAGAAGTTTAACACCAACAATAAAGTGATGTTGTGCAAAACATGTGTCTGCTCCGCCTGTTTGTGTCACACCGTGTGATTCCCAAGCTTTGACCCATGTTTTTTTGGTGCGTCTGGGTTCTAAGAGCTTCAAAATAGCCCCAAAAAAACTGCAGCAGCTCTTATGTCATCAAACTGCCTGAAAGAAGACGAGCAGAGCCTCCAGAGTTTCTGTCAGTGCTGCTGAGGCGCAGAAAGAGGCTGAGAGAGCCAGCGTGATGAATAGCATCTACCTCCCACCGCCGCTCTGCAGGAACACAGTTCTAACCAGCAGCTATTTAAAGATGGCAGCGCAGAGAGCGTGGGTTCAAGGCCAGGAAACGCTCTAAATGGGAACTTGTCGAAGTTGACAGGGGAGGCCTGTCAAGTTAAATGAAGAGGAAGTGAGAATCTAAACCAAAGATATGAATAGAAGCCAACTCCACATAATGACAAGGGAATAATGTGTCGCACAAGGAGGTTATTGACAGACTGTGATAAAGGAAGTCAAATCCTTCACTTTATACGAAAGTGGTTATTTCCTTGAAGCCAAGCTGAAAAAAATATATACTGTATGGCCACCAGGGGGCAACTTCTCTGCTTTTGAATTATAACAACAGTAAACACTTTCCTGACGAGTTAATGGTCTCCGATGGTAGTTTCAGCTCTTCCTTGATAGCACATGATGTTCATTTTGTAAATTATGTTCCCATTTAGAGGAAAATTGATGATAACAACACAGCACACATGAGTGGACACCAGTGTGACTTCCGAACACAGTGTCATTGGTGATTTCACAACCAGTTAGGCCCCAGAGTGAAACGCTTAGCTGATCATTAGCAATAATTAAGGCTAATATTCCACTGAGCAACCTGAATCCACTCTCAAATGGTCAGTGGCAGTGAAGCCCGCTGCTGCTCCCCCAGTGGAAAAACATCCACGTCCTGTCCAGTGCGTGACATCCTCATTGTGCTTGCACAACACTCAAGGACCTGAGTCGGGAGTGGGAATTTGTTTGTGCGTCTGCCAGAAGCGGAGAGATGTGGAAGCGTTGGCTTTGAAGAGATGGAGAATAACTGAGAATGCTGCTGCTGAGAATGCGTGCGAGTTCTGAGGAAGTGAACGCTTGCCCTGGAGCATCAAATCATCCTAAACACCAAAACATGGTGCATCAGAAGGATGAGCCTGAGGCTGTGCTATTTAATCACAGCACTTCAGACATAGGCACAGAGGAAAAGGCTTTTTGTGTGTGTGTGTGTGTGTGTGTGCGCCTTTCCTGTGATATTAGATAATGCAGCCTCCTGCAAGAGGAAGGTTCAGATGTTACCAGTGTCACTCGTCTCCTGTGGACTGTGAACATGCACAGTTTTGTTGAGGTAACTTGAGCACAGGTGAACGTACACTCATTGGGTACACAGGTCACCGAATAAAGTGGCAGGAGTGACACCTGGTGTCATCTTCTGCTCCTATTGTCCATCTGCTTCAACCCCTTAGAACACAGAGCTTTTCGGCTGCTTTTTTACTAACATTTCTATATTTAAACGTACAGTATATACAGAGGCTATAGGAATGTGCACTATAGAGTGTCTTATATCCTTTTTTTTCAGCACAAACTGGGCTTTTTTTTTCATTTTCACCAACTATGTAAACACACATACACATAAAAAAAAACCTGTCACAGTTAGAAGTTAATTTGGCTCGTTTTTATGAACAAAAAGAAAAGAAAAACAGTCTATTTTGTGACTTCTGCACAGATCTGTGACACATGGGCACTAAGGGTTAAGGTCCAATGTGTTGATGGTCGCCTGCTCACTTTGGTTGTAACAAATGGTCATTTAAATTACTGTTGCCTTTCTATTATTAAGAACCAGTCCAGTCGTTTTGCTCTGACCTCTGGCATCAACAAGGCAGAAAACTGCTCACTGGATATTTTTTTGTTTTTTGGAACAACAGCAGATCAGCAGTTTCTGAGAAATACTCAGATCAGCTCGCTTCAAAGTCACTTAAATCACCTTGGTTTCCATGCCTAAATGTGCTAAGTTGCTGCCACGTGATTGATTATTTGTGTTAACAAGCAGTTGAACAGGTGAGTAAAGGAGCGACATGTACATAAAGTCGCGTCTCATCACAGTTTCTCTTCAGTGCTCGTCACATGCTGGTGACTCGTCCACCAGAGTCGGTGAAAAATCATGTCTTTCCCACGAGGGGAATGCAAATGTGCACAGCGGGGACTTGATGAATTCACTGTTGTGAAGTGTAGTGATGGATGTGCAAGACGGGGAGGGGGGGGTTCACATACACTCACTTCTGCAACACACATCGGCACAGAGGTTCCATTTCTCTCAACAAATTCAAGCGGTGATTTTTCATTTGATACAGTACATTAATTTACATGATAGAATCACAACAATGGCTCAAAGATGACGACTCGCAAATGCACCACTCTGAAGGTACAAAAAACAATCACACAGAGGTGTTCAAAACAATGCAAACTATACATATATGTATGTATATATATATGTATACATATATATATATATATATATAAAGATATATAAATATACATATATATATACATATATATACATACATACATACATATATGCAGTATACTGTATATATAGAGAGAGAGAGTCGGGGGGGGACACAGGTTCAGCACAGGTAACCACACAGGTGGGAAAGAAAGCACACAATGACCTGAAGTGAAGTGGCTTGAAACGAGAGGAGAGGTTGAAGTGTCAAAATAAAACAGGACATGATGACATGACACTGAAAAAAATACAATAAAAACACAATAAAGGTCCAATGGGAGCTTGAATGTGACAGATGGAGTAAATAAATAACAATACTCACTTATTGTGTTTGTTTTATACACACGTCTTACAGCGGTGATGAAAAATGAAGGCTCTGTACTTGCATTCATTTTGGACGGAAACATCAGTGCATACGAGGCGTTCAGAGGAATCACCTCAGCTGACTTGTGTTTTTTTAAAAGGCTCCGATGACTAAAAGTCTGTAAACTGTTGTTGTGTCGACTGTTTGTGAAACACCCCGGTGTTAATTACTTCTCCGCTTCAGGACATTGTTTTTAACATTATG
Source organism: Solea solea (assembly GCF_958295425.1). Classification (NCBI taxonomy): domain Eukaryota; kingdom Metazoa; phylum Chordata; class Actinopteri; order Pleuronectiformes; family Soleidae; genus Solea; species Solea solea. The sequence continues at coordinate 41,787,971 of NC_081134.1, read as the reverse complement.
TTCTGTTTTTTTTTCTTTCACTTTTTATTCATGCCTACATGATGCATAAATGAATATATTAATAGACCAGTGCCCTGCTTTGAACTCCATTATGCATGGTGTGTGCTTTGAGGCATTGGATTTGTTCCATTCTACTCCATGTAATAGTAGTGTAGGAGGTCACTGGGGGGTTGTTATGTTTGCATTAGTAAGCGTTGTGTTCACCAGCTGCCCCGAGCTGACCCTGAGCTGAGTGTTAACTGTTTTCAAAGACAGCATCGTGAGTGTTTAACAGCCTCGGGGCTGAGCTGCTCCCCCACCATGTTTGAAAACAGACATCGGCCACAAAGTACTGAAAGCAGAGTGTCCAGGTCCGAATGTTTACCAGCACTGCAGGACCTGGTTGACTGTTGGACCAACATGAACATCTAAGTGTGGACTGATACTGCCATCTAGTGGTCAACATGTGAACCTGACCAATGCTGTGTGACCCTAAACAATAAGAGTTTTAATCACAGTCAATCACGAGGGGAAGACGGAAAGTCTGTCAGACAGAGACAATGAGACAGAGATAATAATAAAAAAAAGACAAGAAAAGAGACAGAGCGGTAAAGACCCAGAGACAAGGACACAGACGTAAAGAGAAAGATATAGAGGCAGAGACCATGAGACACAGACTGGGAGAGACAAATACACAGACACACACAGAGATGACAGGATGCAGAAACAGAGACATGGAGACAAGGACACAGAGAGGCAAATACACAGAAACTAAGATACTCAGAGACAATGAGATAGAGATGCACAGATATTGACAGAACACTAGGGCACAGAGAAATCAGAGACAAGATCATTTTGTTTCTCAACATTAATCCTTATCTTCTTAGGCTTGTTGTCACTAATGGTAATATATTTTTTTTTTATTCTGTTGGGGCCCCTTAGAGACACAAACTCTATATTACATTGTGTGTGTTAAAGCTAGTGTTAATTCTTACATTTGCTGGAAATGGTTCCGCTCTTCCGCAAAGGATTGTGGGGCGGCGTTATCTTCTCTCCTTTTATTGGGAGACAATCGATCTATTATAAAACCATCCATGTAAACAATAGTCTAGTGTATCCTTAAAGAGATAATATAAGGACCGAAGTTGCTGTTCAACAGAATACTCAACCCACAGTCCTAGAATCGGCTCTCAGTCCGTGGACTGCGTGAGCGCGGATTTCTCTCTCAACTCGCTTTGTTCGTCTTCGATTCAAAACCATTTGACAAAAAAAAACGTTTATTCTCTATAAAAAGTGCGGCAAGTTTCATTATAAAGACACATAATATATTGTTGAGACAGACTATGATCCATGAGGGTTACTTAAGATTTAGTATCATCCAAACATTTCACAAATCCATTGTCTTTGAAATTAACCGAGAGTACAGCTTCTTCCTTACTAGTAATTAACCGGCATGCATTGCGTTACAGCGTGTCCTACTAGATATATCAAAACGAGCTGAAATCGACTTGTTGAGGGATAAAAGTTGATACTATTTAATGTTTACAATGTGATACACCACCACGTGACATTTACAGTTTGTTGTTTTCTCCGTGACACCCTGACTCAGACACATTTTACGAGGTAAGGTCTTTATATACACGGAACCGACACTGGTTCAATCGGCTGGTCCGAAGGCAGTGAGATTTCAATTGATTGCTACAGTGAGTTACAGAACCTCTACGTTTCTTCTCTCCCCTCCCTCACTGCCGGCCTTGACTAGCCTTTTGCCTGGGTCTGCTTGTTTTCATTCACAAATCTACCCTCTAATAGGGATATAGTACATTTTAATACATGGGGAAAACACTCTGCTCTTACAAGGTTCTCCACACAAGATTAGATGATGGTTTGTGGGTGACAGCGATCACCATTATTTGCTTATTTAATTCATGCAATCTTTTGCAGCGTTACTGCAATGGAGTTAAGGGATACACCACTGACCCTCTCCCTTCCTCAACATCCTGATGGGACAGAGAAGCAGCCGCAGTGAGAGGCTCATCTCACTGCGCTGTGGGACAGAAAGGTAGCAGGAAAATCTTTTGTCCCCACAGTCGTCAGGCTTTTTAACAGTGACTGTTGATCGGTCCACCTACACCCTAACAATGGGCACGTTGCAATTAACAGTGCAATTTGTATTTATTTAGTTTCTGCCTTTTACTATTTATCTGTTCTTTTGTTATATACTTGTCTGCCTTTTATACTTACATGTGAAGAGCTGCTGGACAATGTGAATTTTCACCATGTGGGATCAATAAAGTTTGTATGTATCTCTCTATCCTCCTTTGCAGGTTGCAGTCTCCTGATGATCTTGAACCAGTATTATAACAGTTTCTGTTATTGAGACTTAATTATACAACACTTAAACGGCCTTCAATTAACTGTCAATTTAATATATGCTGATAACTGATATTCGTCTGAAAATATTACTATGAATGATTAACCATTTAAGATGCCCAGCTTGTAAAAACAGCAGTTAAATTATCTTTTGCATGCGATTACCATTTAGCAGCGGATATTTAGAAAAATGTAGACGATTCACTGGTGCAATTTTAACCAGGAAAACACAAATGGTACAAATGGAGGAAGGTTATGACATTTATTAGAAACACCTGCCGGATTGGAATCATACAAATGAAGCACAAAATGTCTATTTAGGGAAACTCTAAATCCATGAACCCTCTTCTCCTTCCAACACCCTCATCGAATCCATGAACTTTACCACAAGATGACAGGCGAGTTGCCCAGAACATGACTTAATGGCTTGTTTTTGAACCAATAAAAAACAAACAATGCACAAAATAACTCAGAATTAACTAAATGACTGGGTGTTGAGGGTGTGTGTCTATTTCCATTCACAACAATCCCAGTTTGTATTCCACCATCATGTGAGGCTCTCCCATCATTTCACTCTGAGCTGGATCTGAAAGGTGAAAAGGACACAAATGCAGGTTAGATTTGACACAGACAGGACAGGTCACTTTGGTCAAAGATGGCTGCAGACGGGAAGAATACACTTATTGTAAGTCACATTGGATAAAAGCCTCTGCCAAATGACATGTAATGTAAGAGAAACTGACCGTTGAGGATGTCCTCAAAGCCGATGGACTCGTCGCCGCCTCGCAGCGTATCTAGAGCCAGGTTTGAACTCTGTAAGAATGGCAGGCGCTGGATCTGAAAGAAGGATGGACAGACATGAGGATTTAGGACTGTTGTGAAGATTAAACAGAGAAAAAAAAGAGGAGGAGTATAAGCGAAGGGGAAGGAGACATGAAGTTACCTGTCTGGCTGCTCTGTACTCCATTTGCAGCTTGAGAGGGGCGTGAAGACCCTGGATGTTTCTGAGAGTGGAATAATTCATCCTTTCCTGGTTCAACTGGAACTGAGCACCACAAAAAAAACATCTGTCAGACACACAGGCAGACCAGTCACCAGACCTCACTCTTAAGGTGGTCCTATGAAATGCATGTTGACAGACTCCAATCATTGGTGGTTATTCTCAGCAGTGCTGTTGTTAACGTTAATGTTGCACTGTGTGGTGGAAACCAGCATGATCCGAGTTACAGTTGTTTTGGCTGAACACAACAGGTCACCAACCTCACTGCATTAACAGGCATTATAAAGATGGATGTTATAGCCACAATAGGCACATTAAAGCCATCAGTAGAGATCAGTTCAGGCAGAGTGAGTGAACATTCAAACATTCATTCATCCATTTGTCTCTCACAGTTCAGAGTTACTCACATTCTTTTCTGACAGCTCCAGTGGGTGACTGGGAAGGAGCTCATTCTTCACACTGGTAAAGCTACTCAGCAACAGAACAACAGCAGAATGTATTTGACATGGTTAGGATTTTTTGTATATATGTGATATAGTTCCCTACAGTGTAATATACCTCAATTAATACTTGATTTCTGAGGCAGATATAAATGAGGTTATATAATATTAACACCCTTACCAGAATCATGTTATGACTAGATGATTATGATATGAGATTCCTTTAGAAAATACATTTTCTAAAGGAATCTTCTAAGTCATTTGTAAAACTGACTTTTTTTTTTAAACTGAGTTTTACAAACAAGTACAGAAACATAAGATACATGTGTTTCCATTGCTGTGTTGTTGTGATTAAAATTAAAACCTAGTACACAGTGGGGATGAACATTATTTTCACACACAGTTTAAAAGTATAGAATAACATTACTGTAATTGAGCACTTTTTGTGTAATTGTACTTTTTAAAGTAATTTTAAAAATTTGTAATTTCACTTTAATTCCATAACGTTTTGTTTGACGTACAGTATAAACGAGTAAATTCACACAAGAAAACACCAAATTGTCTTAAGTTTGTGTTTGTGGGTGAAGGGAAGTGAATGTCACTATCAATGACTATTTGTACATTTATTTAAAAAGTCTGCTGCAAAATAACACATTACAACCAACAAACCTATTTTTTGTCATGTGTCAACATGCTTAGTTATATAGATTCGCTAATTAAATACAATTTTCCGCTATTATTATACATTATTAAATTGATATACCTATGTTATAAATGTCCAAGCTAATAATTAAATGCCGATTTTAAACTCACCCGCTTCGCAAAGAGTCCTGGATTCCATACTGTCCCTGAGGACAGAGGCCTGACACAGGAACACTGTCCTTCAGCTGAGAGCGGAGTCCCCGGGTGTTCTGTCAGATATAGGAGACAGAAAGGATCAACATACAGTAAAAACCTCATCTACTCACATCTAACAATAAGCCTCGTTCTCCGGGAGCTGACTGAACCCAACTCCATCACTCAAAGCGGAGCTAACAGCTAGCATTAGCTGCAGTGACTAATCAGATCCATCACTACCGGCATCCACAAACACGGCGCAAAGGCTCGGAGAAGTGAAACTCATTAAGGTTTGCCCTCAGAAAAATAACTGCACTGCTACCAGCAAACACAGGATAAGAAAATAACGCAGATATCACCATCTCCCGTACCATTGTGACTTAGTAGCTTCCACTTTCTTTTCACTTCAACGTTCGTAACAGTCGCGTTTTTACTGCGACATATCCGCATTCAAGCGGAAGTATACGCAGCTTTCATGCGACATCACGCTCCAATGGGAACGCCTCCTGGAGGGCAAAACACGGATTTTCAATACAAGGAACAGAGAAATGGTGACATCATTGATGTTTTAGCCAGTGTGTGTATAATACTGTATACATAAAATCACGAGCAAGCAAACACCACATCAAAAAATGGTGTGATTATATCTAAAGTGTTTATTATATATACACGTCGGTAAATGCTTATGGAGCACAGGGGGTATAGCTCAGTGGTAGAGCATTTGACTGCAGATCAAGAGGTCCCTGGTTCAAATCCGGGTGCCCCCTCATCTCCTTTTTTGGCAATTAATTGACTAAGGCTAAGCTAATTTCTCATTTGGGACTTAGACCCATATGATATTCTTAGATAGTTTGTTGTCTTTCTCTTTTTTTTGCATCTACATATAGGCAGAGGTACAACATTATAGACTTGTAAGCACATTAAAAGAAGAAGTAACTTAAATAATTTCATATAATTCAGTGAGTGTCAAGAGTGACCTGATGGAAAAAGCACTGCAAAGATTTTTACAAACAGCCTTGTTCATAGCATTCTCACTGAATACACAGGTAGAATATTAATCAATCAGTCTGAAACAAATCTTTATTTTAAATCAATGCATACTGTCTTGCACACTGTCTCAAGTCAGATAACTGCTGTTTCATTTTTGTTTTCTATATTTCTCCACCTGCACTTGGTGTGTACTGTAGTATACTCTGTTTTCAGTTGTATGTTTCTTCTGCTTGCTTTCAGTTTCTCGAGCAGACTCCAATGCATTTCACCGGGTTGGATGTCAGTGAAGGTCTGTGGAAGAAGCGGAAGATGAAAGCAAAGGACAAACACAACACAATAAATTGTAAACAAAGAAATATTGATTTTTTTTTCCTTTCACAGATGATGCGATGCATGCTGATGTAAACACAGCCTTGTTAGTCTTCAGAGACTGGTGTAATATGAAAACAGTTGAACCTTTGTTGGGCTCAGAGGAGTGACTGCAGGCCAAACATCTCCACTCCTGCATGTACCTGCACAGGCACAAAAAGAGCACTATGTGAAAAAAGGTCACAGAATGACAGGAGAGGGACACAAACTGTGACCCAGTTTAAAAAACATCATTGATCTACAGTTGACAAACAGAGTGAATTACTCCTCAAAGCTGAGAGTGGTGGACCAGGTCAGAAGCTCATCCAGCTCCCTCTCTTCTGTCTCATCTGCCTCAGCGGTGTCCATCATTTCCTTGGCCGTGTTCTGCTGAGAAGTCGCCGTTTGACCATGCACAGAATGATTCTGCAGACGACCCTGGGTATACCTACAATGTACAATAGAGAGAACCTACAGTATTTACTCTTCACGCTCAATCAACCACACTCTGTTCAAACTCTTTTCCGGCCTGGTGTATCCAGGTGGTTATGTGACTGCAACTCACATGTGCTTCAGCCACTCAATTTTCCTCCTTTTCCTCCATCTGTCCACATCTTGCTGCCGCTGCAACCTGGAGTAGTGAAAGTCAATCTTTTTGTCGGCACCGATCTCTGCGGGCTCCGCGATGGGAAGCACCTGTCAGACACAACACATGACCACAGGCTTAAAAACATCTGTTCTCATTGGGAGGAAACTTGAATGTCATACACTACATGTCTACACTACACTGTGTGTTATCGTTTTATTTCGGGGATGCCAGACTCGTATACGAAACACCAAAAACTAACATATACAGAGCTATATGGACGATGTGATGGTTTTTCTGACAGCTTCTTCACCTTTATGTAGAACAGCCTCCAGCTGTTGTTCTCCATACGTTGGTACCACCCCGAACGGTCCTCCTGCATCTGACCCGCAGGTTTCTTCAGGCCTGGCTGGGTGTAGTCCTTTGGGCTACTGGCACACACATCTGTGATGGGTCGATGAGTGAAGATCTTATAGTAGATGTTGGGAGGGAAGGTGACCTAAAGAGAAGATATTAGCAGGCCGGTTGCTACAGTAAGATTCTTGACGACGCGTTGTGAATTAACACCCTTACCCCTCCAAGTCGAAACCTGATGAACACCCCAGCAGCAGCATCCAGCAGCTCTGCCTGCCACAGGAAAGTCTCACCTCACTATTTGTTTTATTTCCAGTTTGTATTTTAGCAAAAGCACTGTTGCTGGTACCTCTCGAGGATTGACAGTTTTGAGGATCGACTGTGGATCCCGCTGGTTGCAATGGTCGATCAGAAGTTTGAAATACCTGAAGACCTCTCTGTCCTAGCATGGGAGGAAAATGAGAGTTTTACTTTGTGCATGCGTCTGCAGATATAATGCCAGCATTTATTTGTCTGCAGCAGCAGAGGCAAAGTACCCACCACATATCTTTTCCAGGCTTTCTGAATGATCCTGGCTGCTGCCTGCTGTAGCAGATCTACAGGCCCACCTTCCTGTGAGCTGAGCTACAGACACATTGAGTAGAGGGAAGGAGGGTGAGGAGTTGTATTGAACTGTTTTAGTCAATATTCTTAATTTACAAATTATTGTAATCTTATTACAAATTCTGTATTTCAGTACATCGCTGAAGTTTACACAGTGGTCTACTTGTATTTTGTTGAAATGTGTTTTATTTTGATGTTATGCAGCTTTTTACTTGCTTTTTAATTGCATTACATTTAGTAAACAGACACAGTTATTAATCGTTTTAAAGAAATTAGTTTTATGAAAAAGAAAGGTAATAATCTACCCAGCTGTGCAATGTGTTCACACTTGCATGCATGCAGGACACTTTGTTATATAAACATGGAACCAACCACTATTATAACCTTTGTGGGGAACTTAATATCAAGTAGCAGCAAAGACAAAACTCAATATTTAATTGAAGTTTAACTTGGAAAAACTTCAAGATTTTTCTGTCATACTTCAAATAAAACAAAATGTGTAATGTACAGCCACAAAACTACATATCAAAGATCTTACTGCTAATCCACTTAGAGTCAGCTCTCCTACATAAAGAGAACAGAATATCTGCTTATCTTGATATTTCTGAATTCAGGAACTGCTTACTGTTGTTTGCTGTGTTCATGGATATTATATTAATGAAGCATACGTGGAGTCTCTCCAGTCAGTGTGAAAACCTCACAGTGGTGACATACCAACATGCCTGTGAGGACAAAGAGTTAATAATTCATATAAAAAAGAACATTACCTCATGGTTTTTAAACTGGCTCTCTCGCTGAGCTGACTCATTTTTTATTTGGTTACCAAGTAACTACCCATAATAAACCGCATAGCTTTCAAAATAAAACCATCCTTTAAGGTGGCGCCCAAGATCATTGACGACAGCTCTGTTGTACATTCCCGAAGTACACAGACATGACCTCATAAAGTACAGGCTACACATTACAAGACATCTGAGCGCAAATATGTTCATTTAGGGCAGCCACACCTCCAGGGAGTGGAATATGATACACACGGAGCATGTGTGCTTTTATTGTGAAAGCAGGTTAACTTCAGTTGTTGCTCAAGGAACTAATATTTAATATCACACAAACACGCCCAAAAAGGAATCTTCTCACATCTAACCGTGTTAAAAAGTGAAACGTGAATTCAGAAACACTTTTTGGTTTTGTGTTGTATGTGTTACTGTCAACTATAATAAATGGCACACTGTCCTTTCCATATGAAGCTTCTGTTCTTTATCGTATACCATCTGCAATATCACAAATGATGGAAATCTCACTGCACTGAGTGTGAAACAATTTGAGTCTCTGTAAACATGGTTGCCATGCTACTCCTGCACTGATCATGTCCCGCTGTGCTGACCTGTCTCCATCTCTCCATCTCTACCATGGCTGTCTCCATTTCTCTCTCCATTCACTATGGCCACCCATCACACTTTCAGCCAATTTTCCCCTGTCCACAAATGTCCAAATAACATCCATCAGTCATTTTACTTCCTGGTTGGGCCTTCACAGTGTCATAATCAGTTGTGGTTTTCCGTGGTCAACATTCTGCCATAACTGCATTTCTATTTCAGCTCGTCCAAACATGTAACATGGCTGTGTATTTGTGCATGTTCATGCACATCTAAAAATGTTCCTGGTACATCTACAAACAAGTGCATTCAATTTAGTTTTAACTTGGCATATTTTGTGCTGGCTGCTGTGCCCTCCTTATTCCATTTCTTGCCCAATCTCATATTTCTTCATCTTGGTTGCCAAGCCACAAGGCCTGAGCTGTTTCACACGTGTCTCTTGACATAGCTACTGTGTCATGTCTGCCTGGCTGCTGTGCTTCCATTTCTCATTTCTTTGTCTGTCTTGGTCACTTCTCAGTATCCTAAGGTGTGCGTCCGTCTCTGTATCTTGACTGACTGACCGAAAAAAAAAAGAAAAAGCTGCCAGATTAATAATGAATGTGCAAACACCCGATGTCAATCACAGTATTAATATAGAGCATTAAATACTGGAGTTGAATTCCCAACCACAGACTGAAAAATGCTTTTCAATGTAACCAAAGAACACTTTACAACAGCAACTGGCAGCCTGTGGGTCAAAAATGTCCGGCCCAGAAGATCAATTCAAAAATCTGAATTTTTTGTTTAAACTATTTTGTTTATCAGAATTCCTAAAAACTTTTTATTCCGATAAGATTACAAGAACTAAATCAAAAAGCAGTTTTAAGACATGAGCAACCGTCTGTGGCAAATTCAAGATTTTTTTTAAACAAAACATCTCATAAATTAGCCATTTCTGTAAAAGATTGAATAGTTTAGATTAGAAGAAAAAAAGGGTGTTAAGAGAAAAAGAGATGAAGGTATGTTTATATATTTTGCCCCAGTATTAAAATCCTCTAAGGCCAAATTTACTTGCCCAGTCCTAATTTACCCAGTTGGTGATTTGACTTCACAGGTTTTTCTACATTTTTGAGGGCCTGTCACTTGATCTTTTATTCTAGTATTACATAGCATATAGTATTGTAGAGCAACCTTTTTGAAATGTTCTTCATTTGAAAAGGAGTCAGGAATGAATAGGTTTTTTCCCCCCAATTACTTGAGGGCTGTAACTTGACCCTGTAGTACCCTGTAAATGGTTTGAAGTTCTTCAGATATTTTAATCCGTTTGTGTCCTTGACATTTAAGCAACTTTAATCAAGATGTAAATCAGTTGGTATTTAATTAGCTGGATTTCAACACTACAGAGAACAAGGTCAACAGAGTCGACTCATAAGACGGCAAAGGATCTTCCCCTTCTTCTCTGTTCTGTGTGTGAGGGATATCTGATCATTGGCACTGACTCAATTGTGTGCCATGATTGTGCAGTTTCCAAAACTAGACAAGGATCCATCTAGTTTTGTGAATCAAGTCCACCATGGTATGACAACTGATGTAAACATGTTGGTCATGTAGAACAACACAGTATTGACCACCCATACTGAGAAGATAAAACACACCATCACAGACTGCAACAGAATTCAAACCAGAAACTAGTAGTTTGGGTGGTGGAAGACCACCTGCAGCTGTTAATCCAGGCCAGGTTACAATGGACAGACTGAAGTAAGTGTTTTCAGTAAAACAGTTGAAAACTGCATTTTTTTTAAAAAACATGATGTTATAAAAATGAGTACTGTACATACCTGTATCAGGGGGAAAGCAAGATATGGTTTGTTCCCATTGATTTTCAATTGTGGGAGAATGTGTGAAGGGTAATCTTTTTACTAAGTGGATTTGTCCAATGTGCTATGAACATTGGACATTTTTTATTTCTGTTGAGGTTAAATTACAAGCATGCAATTATCCTGTATGAGATTAGATCTTTTTTTAGTATTATTTAACCTTTATTTAACCAGGTAAAAAAAACTCAATGAGACCAAAATCTCTTTTCCAGGGGTGACCTGGCCAAGAGGTCAGCAGCACACGTCATAATAAATAAGATTAGATATACAAGACAGGTTACGAACAATAATTTTGACAAAAACTGTAATGAAATAATGTACAATTTTAGGAGGAGTTGAGGTCACAGTGATACATTAAAAACACAGGCAAATATTACATTATTATTATTACATTATATACTATGTGACCAGATAAGTAGATAGATCATTTTTTCCCTGTAGATGGAGCTGTTTACCAAGCAGCCTGAGCTTCTCTGGCTGTCTACCTTTACCATTCACAGGATTTGAGTCAGTGTGTGTATGCACATGAGTCTCTCACACACAGTGCAGCTGAAGTGTTGAAAGCACATAATGTAGTTGAGTTGTGAGCTCTGTCTGATAAAGAGCAATGGAAACTAATTTAAATGAGTTTACAGCCTTAACACCCACACACAGTTATGATTTTATTTTTGATATATAGAATTATTAAATGTGTTATGCAATGATACATTTAGTATTGACTAATGTGAAATGGGTCTATCACTTTTTCCCAAAATCATGCGTAAACATTTATAATGACCCATAATTTACAATACAACAGGAGGAAGCTCCAACAGCTTTTTACTCAAATGTAATAGTGCAGTTAAAACACTGAAATTTATAGTCAATGATGGTAATTCTTAATTTAAAACTCTGTCATCCTGATTGGGATAGAGTGCATCTGTCTCTTTATTTACAATGTTACATGTGTGGACAAGAACATGCAGAGAGAGTTGTTAGATTGGCGTCTCCCTCATGTACTGCTGACGTTCGTACTTTCGTCTCTAAGATGCTGTGGCTGCTGCTGCTGCTGACTCGTCATACGATAGTGTAGGAAACCTTGTGTGTGCCCTCTGCTGATTTCTAAGGTGGTACCACTTCAATAGCAGCTTATTTCAGTTCAAATGTGAAGTTTACATCCCACATTCAAACTTCTGTATTTGAATAAAAAGTGGCATCCCTGATATGAAATAATTCAATAAGATAGCACAATTTAACCTGACTGGCAGCCACAGTAGATGTTGGCAAGAGAACAACTAGCCAGAATAAGATACTGACTAAAAATACGAGTTGAACCTGTCCCAGTGAAACACAAGCCTTTTTTTTTCTTTCACTGTGACAGCAGGACAAAAAACCTCTTTAACTCTGTTAATTCTGCTGTCTCAGTTTGAGATATTTGGACCAAAGGCAAAGTTAATTCCCAGTGCAAATTACACAAAAAGTCTGTTTAGTAGCTGGCGGATATTTATATGCACAGCTCTGTGGTTCACAGATAAAGACAGGTCCAAGTCATGTTTGATTCAAAATCAGGATGCTTGCTGACATGAATTAACTGGACAGCAAATGCACATAATGCATTATGCAAGCACACAATGCATATCTTCACCAAAGCCTGAGGGCATGTATCAGATACAATTCATGTTTATTCAAAACAGAGAGCTTCTTCTTATTTCAGGCTTTGTTTTTTTCATTAGGGGGATTATTCTGTTAATTAATTTCTCAACCAGAACAGGCTTTTATATTAGTCTGGCTTCAGTCATTGGACCGAGTAGAGAAAAATGTTCTCCTGGCTCAAACTATTACATATAACCCCCTGGTTTTAACACAGAAATATATTATGCACAGGCAGAAGAGAAACATCCCACACCTGCAATAAAACATGTTCTTGAATTTGGTGTTCAATTCAGTTTGGCATATTATGGTCACATTCAGGGGTTGAAGGCGTCAAATAACACCACCCCCATTCGTCACTGAGTTGTTTGCAATATTTTCATATCCGTATTTAATTAGATGTGCCGGAGTTTCTACTCTCTGTGATGTTCCAAATATTCATCAATATGGAAATGGCACAATCACAGAGAGCAAATAATGCAATTGCACCAGCCTCAACAGATTGTCCATTTTACTTTTGATCTCACCATCAGTCTCACGCTGGGTCATTCTGTCTGACTTTATGAGCAGATGTTATAACACTGTGGCAAACCGGGACTTAAAGACCATAATCGATCACTATAATAACATTGTTTTGACAATTTGCATCCTAGTGGTATTGCCACAGTACACGACTTTGGTGTGAGAGCACAAATGACTTTTGTGAACAACAATGGCAGTCTTAGATATTATAGTTTACGTGCTGCTGTGGCATTAGTTATAGAACAGTACTTCTTGATTGAAGGAAGTCCCCTTGAGTATACCCCTCTGATTGGCTTAACCCTTTAAACCCAAAGTAACAGTGATAGAGGTCATTCATCCAGTCACCTATTTTGTCACCTCATTTTGGAAAGGGCACGCCCTTTCCAAAATGTTTCCAAAGAAGCTTTCATTGATGGTTTTGAAGCATTAGTATTTTTAAAAAATGGTGCAAGGTTCATCTACATGAGCAAAAATTACATTTTTCTGCCTACAGGAGTGTGTCAAAATCAAGGGTCAGGCTGCCTTTGAGGACTAATGACAAATTGTTGAATTAGTGTGTAACACCCAGCTGAGCACTGACTTGCAGTGAATGCAAACTGATTGGTGGGCGATGGTCGTCCAACTACAAGAGAAGGTCAGAGATTGTGATCAGCACCATCAAAGCCGTAATTAACTCTCACATTAAGAAGCATTTGATCCCTTTTATCCATGCTGAATCACAAGGAAGCAGGTTGAAAGGGGTTGTTGAGAGGAGGCAGAGATGGTAGAGGAGAAGGAAGTGACAAAACTGTGGTCTGTAAAAGAGCCTTGGAAAAGGTGAGTGAATTTAACGGAGGTACAATTCATCACTGAAATACAGTTTTCAGTTATTCTTCTTAAAATGAAAATGTGTCCATGGTCAAATGGCTCTTTGGATTACTAGGCCTTATCCTCACGGGAACAGAAGTTTCCCAATGTGGTCCTTTACTTTCTTGCTCTTAAAAGGTTTTATATAAACAGGGCATTGTTTTAAATAATGTCTTTACTTACTTAAAAACCCACCAAAATAAGTCCAAACGAATGGCATAGTATGTTCCTGTATGTAGATATTAGAGGTGTATTCCATCACAGAAACAGATAAATTGAACCAAAATGATCTCAGGAAGATAAAGGAAACAAAAGTTATCAAGGAAGCAGAAGAAAGAAGAAAGAAACACAGTTCATCTGTGTTTAAAAAGTTGAACTTTTAACAATGTAGCACATATTTCATGATTTACAGTATAGGATTAGCATTACTGAGTTGTCACTGGTTCACTGACCCACTGAGACTTGGCTCTAACAAATATTATGGGTACTGCAAAAGTTCCAACTCATGTCGGCCTTAAACATTTATCTTTATTGCCGGAGTAATTGTGTCAACTGGCAGCTTCTCCATCAGACATACAAGAGATAAATGACATGTTTATGTAGTGCACAAGACAGAGATGCAGAGAATAAGGGAATGCACTTCAGCACAAATGTATTTAAATCAATAAGAATTGACAGCTGATTCCAGTAAACCTAATAATGTAGGCAGGAGGGAACGAGGAGGAGGACATAAACAGTGAGACGGTGGAGCTCATGGTTTGGCATTTTCTCGTCTTCCTTCTCTGCTGACTCGTGGATCGTGGATCGTGCTCCATACATGCGTAGTTTGTCTGACGGTTGCAGTGATAACTCAGGCATTTTGAACCCCACAATGCCACTGTGTTATTTTGTGATGTCATCTCCCCTTGAGAGAGTAGTAAGACAACAAAGAAAGCAATCAAATTTGCACACAAGATACAGTTAAATACTCATGCACTGCAGCATTTGTGGGAATATAGTGCCTATTTTTGTTATACTGCAAAGGTTATAAATGAATGGAACTTTTTGGATATTTTCCTTATAAAGATGACATTTGGTGTGCAGCCTGGACTCATCAATTGACTTATCACCAAAGCTGGTATGCAACCATGGAATATTGATAAACACATTTCATTTACAAATGAGGGCCATTGATTGTCTACCACTTTATCCTCCACATAGGGGGCTCGCAAAGGGGGGCTGGGGCCAATCCCAGCTGACACAGGGCAAAAGGCGGGGTTTCAAGTCCATCGCAGTGCAAACACGCGGAGACAAACAACCTACGGTCAATTTACAGTGTTCGATTAGTTAAACCTACGCGCACATGGGCAGAACGTGCAAACTCCACACAGTTAGTAATAGTAACCCTCTTGCTGTTGACCTTCATGCCTCCCAAGAATTATCGTTGTAATTGCACTCACTTGTATTTGAGATTCACTTATACTAATCAGTTAAAATTGTACAATATACTACACATTGAACATATCAGACCTCCTGTAGTTCAAGTGTTAATTCTCTTCATTCCTTTTTCCCCTCCACCCACTACCTTCTTGTCATTTGCAGCATAGTGTGTGGGCATTGGCAGTCTGAGACGCTGCTGCCTCGCGTCTTCACTCTGTGCCGCATCCTTTCAGGTTAAAAGAGTAAGTAGTTGACTGATGACTAATAAGTTGCCTTTTCTTTTTTCCTCTTTTTATTTTCTGTATTCATCTTTACCTCCTCCATCTGTCCACTGTACTGTTGCCTCTCTTATCATTATCCACTTGTCTAGCTCTCTCTGTTGACCCAGTCGTTTATTCCAGCCGTGTTTCAATGTTGATATTTCTGAGTAAAACACTATCTTTCATCAAAGAGCACATTTTGTTCTTAACATTAGTGTAATTCAATAAAAACGTTGGCTTAAACTGGCCCATTTTTTGCTTGATTTATATTGACTTATCAATGCTGTTGAATTTTTGCAACATTAACACAGTAGAGCAGGAATGGAAAGAAGAAGAAAAGCACATTTTATTACATTAATGCAGCTGGTTATGTTTTCACAGAGACTAAAGTAGCTGTTCTTGTCGAAACCTTCCAAGGCAATCAATGATGCGAGTGTCTTTGCCCAAATAAACATGATGCATAAACCAATGATGGAGGAGGAAATGGCAGAAAGTGGTGAGCAGTCACGTGAGTAATACTATACTATATGAAAAAACACATTTGGCCTGAATGCACAATAATACGTACAGCCTGAAATGTACTGTGTCCAACATACATCAACACCTATGGTATGGGATAGACTTGCATCATACTTGTCACATCTGCATGTCTGCAGAGGTGTGCTAGGGTCCATGTGATTAATGCTTCCCCTTTTACGTAGTGGTCTACTCGGACCCCACCCATGGACCAAACATGCCAACTGCTCATGCTCTCATGCTGCAACACAACACTTACAGGCAGTCCAGTTGGTGGCACACATTTGTTTTGGTGAAAAGACACAATGAAGAAGATGCCAACTGTGGGCACTATAGCTTGACATGGGGAGACTGAGTACACATGCAGATATGAATGGAACTATGGTCAAGTATGTGCATTTGCAAAACGTGAAGCGGCTCTCCGTTGACATGGATTGTGGAAAGTATGACTTGGCTCTTGTAGAGTAAATTGTTGCCTTTTGATATTGACATAAATATGTAAAAACTGTAAAAGACAATGCTCAATTCAAGACACTGTTTTGCCACTAACCCATTTCAGGCTTGGAAACAGTTTCCATCTGTTGCTAACAAGGGGACAATAAAGCTGCAGGAAGAGAAACTAATCTGAAAGTGATTGAGCTCCGCTGAGGGAATGTTACCTCCATCGCTCTCTCCTTTAAATAGTAATCAAGTTGTGATAGCGATGTAATCACAAACTTTTTAGAAGCTTATGATGGAAATGGTAATTGGAGGAGTTATCCATTTTAAATTGTACATGATTGCCGAACACATAGACATCGGTGGCTCCTGCTTGTCTCCTTATTAAGCAGAAGCCTGACAGGGGTCAATGTTTCATTAGAAGAGGCTTCCTGTTTTCCTCCACAATATAATTGAATGTAAGCAAATATCCTCCGGTTAACAAAATACCATTTGAAGGTCTTCATTACCACTTCCTTTATTAATCACTGATGAGGTATTAACTGTATTTCTGTATAATTTTAAGATGATGTTAAGGTCAACACATTTGTTTTCACCAAACCATCCTTTTCACCACAATGGCCTCCAGAAAACAAGCAATCAGCAGAGCAAAATACAGGTTGAAACTAAAGGCAGACACCTGAGAGAGAAGTTTATTCACTGACCGTTACATTCTCTGCAAGAAAAGTTTGTGATACTTCTGTAAAGTGAAGAAAAATGAGTTCCCTTGGGGGTGAATAACAGAGGGGGTAATTATCGTGTCTTCTCCACCTCTCAGTGAAGAGATCAGAGCATCAGCATCAGCGGGACTAACTCTGTAGAGGCTGAGAGGAGTTTGTTTGTTTGCCTCAAGCATTCATACTTTGTAAATCAATGACCTAAGTCTGAATCATGTGAATGAATGATGGAGCCTCAATTTCCCTGGAGCAGCACAATGCAACTAGAAATCTACTGCCACTAAAACAACTTCTCATCTTCCTGTGCATGTGAAACAGCAGAAGTGTAGTGTATCACTAATGATCATGAGACGCGGCTCGCTGTTTACAAATCGTGACACGTTTTCAAGTTAATCCAACGCAGCATGTTGTAGTTTTCCGCTCATTAATAATCAAAAGTGTGATATTGTCAGTGTGCTGAGTTCTCAGCCTGTTGGTACAAACTCAAACATCTGATTCAATACACAGAAATATGACTTCCCCCGTTAATGAACGCCACAGACTTTGGTGATGAGTTTCCCTCAGCCACCATGTTTGAATGTGTGTGTTGTACACTGAGAGAGAACAGGTGTTTCCCTTTTGTGCAGCTTTTGTCCATTGACCTTTCCTCCTGAAAAAAATACTTTACACACACAGACACAGACACACACACAGATTGTGTCCAGATATTTTTTTTTTATTATTATATTTAGCAGCCTGACTCATGGTCCCATTGTTTAAGGTGAGCGTCCCTGTTCAGATTTGTCCATGAGATTTGATAAAGCCTAAAAAAGTCAGTCACATTATGTGCTATTTTAACGCAAATATAACCAGGATGGTGGGTGAACAATGTTTCTCTTCCTCTGGGCACTGTATATAAAGGTTTAAAAGGGGAAAATAAATCTATCACTGTCCCACTGCTTTAAATAGCCAATCAGTGCAAAATGACTCGTCACAGAACACGAATAATTATTCATCAAATGCAATCAGCCAAAAGGAAATTGTACCCTTAGTGTGAAGCGTGAGTACAGACTAAATGGCTTCTCATGCACAATGCTGTTAAATTACCACTTTGTTAATATCTTGTCAACACTAATATGCAGCTCCTCTCTTTAGCCGTCACTGCTGACACCGATACAAAAGAAGTTGCCAGCGGATGTGACCTCGGTGTCGGCACGTGCAGGGCAGCACCGTTCAGAAAGTCTGGTAATAGCTTTTGTGTCTGTCCAGAACTTCCCCAAGAGCTGCTCCCTCCAGTAAAAGGGGGGGGAAGGGAGGATGAGTGTGAGCTGCAGGAGGCCAATATTAAACAAAAAACCCGTCTACATACTGACTTTAGTCTGAACAGGGTTCACAGACTGATCCACATCCTCTATGTGAAGGAAGAGGAGGCTTTTTAACTGGGAGTAAAGTCGTTTAGTAGCAGGGTCTAAGAGATTTGTGTGTGAGTGCCCATCAGCTGTTTCCTGTGTGTGTGTGTGTGGCTGAATAATCTAGTTTACATATGTTGACGGTTATTATGGTGGTATCTAATATTTACACACACAAGGTGGTCAGATAATTAGGAACACCTCTGAATATAATGGACTGTATCTGCAGCTCTGTATTAAAAATCTGAACTCTTGCTTTAATGCCTCAAGAATTGCGACGTGGCAGCTCCATGTTGATGTTTTATAATCTTAAATTCATAGATGTCAACGACTGAAGCTTCATATGTGCTGTGTTTATTGTCTACTTGCCTCAAGTTGGGAACATAATATACAAAATCAACATCATGTGCTATTGAAGAAGACCTGGTACTAAAACTAAACTACTAAAACCAGGAACTCCGCTTACTCCTAAGAAATGTTTTTTTTTTTTTGTTATAAATCAAGTGAGAAGTCGGCTCGTTTTCCCATAGACCATCAAACTGAGTTATTTTATTATAACCAGCATTTATACATGTCACCATGGTTATCTAATGATTTCAAACACTCATGGATTTTGCAGTCTGGACTAGAGTGATGCACCAGCCGAATAACAATCCCCCTCCTCAGGCTCTGCCTCTTCCAGTTAGAAAGAAAGAAAGAAAGAAAGAAAGAAAGAAAGAAAGAAAGAAAGAAAGAAAGAGTAGCTCAAAGTCATATTTAGCCCTCAAACCTCCAAACAGTTTGTGTAATTATGACGAGAACCAAAATCCTATTGGGAATGAGAGGATGTTCCTTGTAACTCCTAATTAGCTCCTGACTGCTCAAACAGCATGTTGGAAGAAGCTGCCGATGATAGAGAGAATCAGTGAAGGGAGGGCTGGTTCCTGGCATTATTTTCATTTTAATATGAATCATAGGATCATGACGGTTTAAGTCATCTCTAGTTCCACTGTATCCATCTCATCCCTGAGATCACTACCGTAGAAATGATTACACATTTTTACATACAAATGTAGGATTTCTGGGGGGAAACTGTGGTTTCACAGTTTGAGATTTGCTGGCAGAGTGAAGAGTGAAATGAATCATGCCAAGGATGCCAGCCTACCAACAAGCAGGGTCACGCACATCGTGTTGCTCATGCTTGCATTCATGCAGAATGAGTAATAAGGCGTCTAAAAGTGTTCAAGATCCTCCTCAAACTGTGCAGATTAACGTGGTCCCACAATTAACTACATGCAAAGATTGGTTTTTAGTGAATTTAAGAAAATAGGTGAAGAGGGAGAAGATAAATTGGAGTTTGGGCTCTCCGGTTTCCTCCCACCAGCAAAACATGTATGAATGTTATAGACTCATTCGGTCGGTTGATCCAGTGACACACTCAGTCGCAGTGGCTCTGATCAACCCTCCATCTGACCATGTCATTTTGTTGTGCAATTTTGGTTATAATGACAATAAAGATCCTTTCATTTCAACACGATGTCTTCATCTATTTTTTTTTTTACTATTATCAGATCATTGTACCAACAAAAACTGGAATAAACAAAAAATCAGTGCCAAGGAAATCTTGAGTAATTGTTACTCTCATATATCGGTGCAGGCTAATGTGGACACTGCAGGATGTCGTCTCAAACAAAGAAGCGGGACGGAAAGAAGCTTAATCTGAAATCAATCTTCATAACTCTTCAAGTTATTGCTGTGTTCAATCTAATTAAAATTAACAAAGGAGGAAATGCATTAGCCTGCTGCATGAGTCTGGTGAAAGGATCAATAACAATTTCCTTATTTTTCAAGTCATACTCGTGTTTTTCCCTGAAAGTCAAACAGAGCTTCTCCCATGTGTTGATTTCACTTCCATTTTCTTGCTGCTTATAGACGTCTCCCATGTGAGGCACAATCTACCAGGGCAGATAAAGGATAATCGATAAAGGAGTCATTTTTTCAACATCTTTATGCCAAATGAGTCTGTATTAGTGCTGGCCCACAATGAAAAAAAAAATCTTTCCCCCCCGAGTATAAGTTTGATATGAGTCAGGTTTACACTGGTATTTTCTGCCTTTAAGAAATGACTTTATCCTCCTGTGGGTGGGAACTTTTTCATTTTCCCACCCACTCAACTTTTATATCATATAAAAGTGAAATCCCTTGAAAAGCACTCAAAAACACGTAGGTGCAGTCTGGTTATGTGCATGCATTTGTGAGTTCAGATTCACTCTTTGGTTCCTTGTCTCTGTACATGCGGAGCATATAAAACCACCAAAAAACAGCTAATAGAACCAACTCTAAGACCTTGAGATTAATGGACTGACACGGGAACTGTTTAGGCTATCATCTGTACGGACCTGCTTCAAACTAATTTATAAGTCTTTAAAATTGTGTCAGATCAGCAAATGCATTAACGACAGATACTTTGTCAAAGGATGAAGAAATTCATGTTTCCACGCGACACATTGATAATTAGATCTTAAGCCATTTGAGCACAGGAACAGCATTAATCCAGGGAACCACCATGTTCTTGTTATATACATCTCTTCTTTGATTTAAGAACAGAGGTGTACTGCTCACTGTTCAGAGCGGATTAGGATTGGAACACCAAATCTTCCAAACACATCCAGCATTTTATGTTTTGTTTTCCTCGGGCTGAGAATCTTGTGGAAAAAACAAGGAGGTATATATGTGGCCTCACTCACAGCTAACAGAGATGAAGCGATTGATATTCTGAGTCTATTGTATATATGGGATGAAAAACAGAAACTCCTCCTCGATGCAGATGAAGCTAGTGGGACTATGAACTGAAGCACATAGAGAAACTACAGAAATCACAAAAGGGCCTCAGTTTTCAACATATACAGACATCACATGATCCCATCATGCAACAGTCCGAATTAAATAATCGTCATTTTGGCAGGAAGCCGTACAGTATATACCAGAAAATGTGTCTCTTACCCAGCTGTAACTTTACTAAGAGGTGAATCACTGCCATAAAATGCACCCAAAACGAGTACAGAAGACCCAAAGGCAACGGATTCCGCTTGTGTTGTGATCACGTCATATAATCCAATGCTTACTAACTATTTTACATGCTTTTATTGCAGTGGTTAAGTTCTGTGGAGCAGGATGAGGGAAAGTTTATCAGAAAATATCAGTTATTGTGGCAAGTCTGGAATACCTGAATTTCCATACCTGTGAAAGGCACCGCGGTGACATGATAAGAGTCAGTTATATTTACTCTGTCAACTTCTGTGCGATATTACTCTGTATGGATTTAAAATGGGCCGTGGACTCTGGTGGCTTGAAATGGGCACTGGCACCATTAATTCTTGCAGAAGCTTTTCAAGCCATCGTGGCGTTGTAAACAAGGGGTGAGTCATGTGACATCCAGAGCTCTATACACTCGAAAGGTCATCCAATATCCAGATCATCACTAAAATCTGATTAATTTTTCTTTGGGCCATAACCTCCATCCCCAGAAAATGTACTATAATCCATCCTTACTTTTTGAGTTATACAAACACGGACAAAAAGATAATATCACCTTCGTGGAGCAGACTTTATCCAATCAAGCAATTTCCCATGGGAGATCATGAAGCTGGCAGCAGCGCAGACGGAAAAGCGGGCTTCACCCAGGAAACAGACAATATAAGATGCTGCTCTGTTACCATAATGTGTTCTCGACAGTTACAATTTGTAAACCGTCGGCCGACGACAACACGGAGGCGGCGGTTTGAAATGAACACGCACAACACGTGCAGGTTGGTTGGTTAAAATGCTGACAGTATGTATGGATTTGTCGTGCAGCACATGCATGTGCACACACTCGTATAAGTTGCACAACAATGATCACTGACATAGCTGCATTAATAATGTATGAGTGCAGTTGTGTGATTTCATGCATATTTATCCTGATTGTGCTCAGTGAAATATAAAAAAAACAACATACATTTGTGCATCTTTGTGCATCTTTGTATGTATGATAAATGTTTCCCTCTATTGCTGATGCAGCTTTTTTTATAGGAGGCAGCTGATGTATGCTGCTGCGGTTAAATGGACAACTTCAGTCACCCGCTTTCTTGACTTCCTCCGAAGTCTAATTTGAATGCAAATATAACTGCTACTTGAAATGTTGTCTGCTCTCAGAGCTGAGTTGTAAAAATCAACAAGATGTCTTCATTTGTTTTTGTTAGAGTCAGATTTGGTGAAATAAACCCTGGGGTGAGGCTAAAAGGAAGATAAAGTGTCTGTTTCTAGGGGAGTCTAAACTCATTTTACTCACTTATGTCAGAGTCGTTATTGGTCTCTGTGGTGGCTTTGCTAGATCTGACAAAATCACTCACTTCAGGAAATTCAGTTACACTTGTTACACAAAAAAAAAGAAAGAAAGACACTAACGACCAGGCAGGGTAGGCTCAGCAGAGGCAAAATCAAGCTGCATTGTGATAGTTGTTAGATCCTTGACCCACGGTAGTATTTTGAATGAAACTAACTAATTACAAATATCTCAGTATTGTCATTTTGTCTGGACCATGCATCTCCAACACACAACATCTCAACATTTTCCAATTCTTTGTATAATGGCCATGGCCATGTGAAGAGCATCCTCCTCTCTGCCTTCAGTCTCATTTCCTCCCCTCATTGTTCATCACCATATTTAGCTGTCCACTTGTCCTTCCTCTCTGTCTCAGTCCTTCTTCCTGCTGCTTTGTCTCTTTTCTCTTGTACATTAGTGTCTCCTTTGTCTCCTCTTTCCTTGGAAGAACTAGAGCCACCAGCAGATGTGACCGTGCGATACAGTGCAGGTCTACAGAGTTTTGGCAGAGCAGCAACAACCGTTTGGAGCACAATAACCAGTGATATCAGAGTCCCACAGCTTTGCTGGTTTCACATCTCAGAGGAAATCACTTCTTAAATCATCGTTATCATGTACACATATCGCATGAATGCTCAGATCTGATATTTCAATGCTGTAAATCATTTCTGTGATCTGCTGATGATATTTTACATTTTTGCAAGCAACTGTTAATTTGTCTAACGGAGATGTTATTGGCTGCATACTAAACTAATCAATAAATAAGTACATAAGATGTCACACTATATTCTACATAAATTCACATCTATCCACTGTTGGATGGATGGTAATGGAAACCGCAGCCTCCAACGCACTGAGCGGTGTTCCCATCAGCCTGGTTCTCTTCGGCGAGCTGTGTTTTTAAGGGTAGCCTTGTTATGTATTCCTCACTCACTGCCAAGTTTTGGTAAAAAGGGGGCAAACGACAGCTGGAATATTCATGGTTCTTGTATAAAGAGGAACAGTGTGAAACACTACATAATTAAAACCCATTTTCTTGACTTTTCATTATTAACAAAGCTCAGGTTTGTGTTTTCAAGTCTTGTTTTGTTATTCTCTGATGACCCGAAGACCTAAGAGACTGGCAAATGATGTGTTATGATGAAAAAAAAATAAAGAAATGACAGCAGAATGATGTCAGAGACATGCTGTGGAATATGTGCCGCTAATAAACACATGTGACCTTTTGTTTCTTGATGTTTCATAATAAACAGCCACAGCTTCATCTCTGTCAAACACTTGGGTGTATCCACAGGCTTGTGTGAGATAATGTATATATAATTATATACGAGTGTAAAAGAAGACAATTACGCACCAAAAATCAATAAAAAATATAAACATTGTTCTAACTCAGAAATAAAATTTACATTTTAAAAGACTAAAAAAGTAAAGCGTTCCCCACAGCAGGTTTAATAGTCAGACTAATGAAATTTAAGTGGGTGATTAGCTGCTTCAGGCAGACAGTATAGTTGATACGGTTCATTAAAATCCTCAATGTGGTTTTAATATGCACACACATGCAGAGATTATAAACATCTAAACGCCTGCACTTCACAATGCTTCTTACATCTTTGCTCGTCAAAAGTTGACCAACAAATTTGACACAAACCTTTTGGATTGTGATTCTTCCTTTGAGTTGTTTGAGCAGCATGCACTGATCTTGGGCACTATACTTAACTGAAGTTCTTAAGTTTCTTTGGTTGATGGGTGATGTAAATCTTATCACTTGTATAGGAGTGTTGCCAAAGATCTAAAATTGCAGTGTGAATTATTATTGTCTTATTTACTTGGTGCCAACAGGCACATCAGCCTCATGTGAATTATAGTGTGTGAATATTATTTATTCCTCTTCTTATGTCAGTCTCAGACAGATCAGGTCAAATTTTTATGTTCAGTTGAAATTTTTATATATAGATAAATCCTTCATTGACTCTCCGTGAAACAGGTTTGACTGTGCTTACTCAACAGTCACAATGTGAAACCTTATGAAAGAACTGACTATGTAAAAAAAAAAAAAAAAAAAAAAAGCCCTCAAAGCAATATGCAGTGGCACAGCAGTGCATTTCTTTGGTGATATTACAGATGAAGCTACGCTGAGGCTATAACAACTGACCTTCACTGCGTGCAGTCCCTCAGGCGCAGCCGAGCCCAGCTGTGTCCGAGTCTGCCTCACAATATGTTTCATTTTAACCACCTCAACAATGTGAGTCCAACTCGTAAAAGGGTTCTACAGCTTTGTTTTCCTTCTTTTTAGTAACTCAACTCAACAGTTCATTTAAATGAGATTCCACTCGTTGTATCTACACCCTCCTCCCCCCCAACCTAATAACAGGAATAAAACAGAAAAGGACACGAGTCAGAGTCTGAACAGGATCTTATCTCATAAACCTTGTTTAAATAACACGCAGTTCTCAGTCTGCGTACTGAAAAACCCTGAATGTTAGAAGATCTTAAAATATCCTGCTTGGCAAACATGACCCTGGCAGGTCAGGGTTAAGTTAACTCTGCAACATATATCTTTAATTTAATTAAATGCATAGCATACAGTGGTACTTTATATTTTATTACTGTGCTTCCATCAACACAATGTTTTAAGTCTTGGAATTCTCTGGGATATTCTTCCTCCGATTGGCACCACACATTCTAACTCTATATCTCCTTAAACCGAGGACCCAACTTTGAACCTCCTTACCAACATTATGGCACTACATGCATGTACCGAAACACGACCAAGCTGCATGGGCTCTGCTTTTCAGATGCTGAAGATTACCACGTTCCTAAAGGCAACATGTGTGGCACACAGATGTTGCAGGTGGATCTCATAAAGTTGTGACATGTGACCTCAGACTTACTCAAAGACTTCAGATTCAATACAAACTATTTAACACAGCTGTTCCCACTTCCTCAATGCCATACAATCAGGTTTTTGTTGCATACTGACTGGAGTGAAGGTTTTCAGGTTAGTGTCCCACAAAAAGTGTTTTCAACAAAAGCGGATACAGAACCAGATCCTCTCCTGATTTGCAGCTGCTAAGTGAAGCTCATTGAAAACTGTAGTGCATAACTTCCAGTACATCTACTACAGCTTTTACACTATACACAAAAACTATAGCTCACTCCCATAGTGCTGTCAACCTCCCTGTGAGTTATATCGACAAACTAAACCTATCCTATGAGCTGAAATTGTAAAGTGTTTTTTCAGTCCCCAAGAAGAGCGAGACTGAAAACCAACTTCTTCTGAAAATGAAGACCAGTCATGCGATGATAAAAGAGCCGTGCACAGGCCGCCGTTGAGCCAGGAAGAAGAGTGTTCAGCTTCACAGAAAGCTTGCAAACCACTGGAAAAGAATTTCAGCAAATCCATCTGCTGAACAGGCCCAGTATCCATCCTGTGCTTGAGACGACCGCAGGGTAGAACCAGTAAGGTAAACTCTTCTTCTGATTTTTTTGATATAGTTAGGGGAAATGTGTTGGAGTGAAAGTACACAATTTATTTAGGAAATGTAGTGGAGTAAAAGTTGCTAAGAATATAAAATGAAGTACAGATGCACAAATGTTAAGTATAAACAGATGTCTGTCACCCTCAAACTAACGTCGAACAACAACTGTGTCAGATCAAACAAAGATGATTGCTCATTATCATCATCAAGCCTCAGCTCCACATGTATGTGCGTGTGTACCCAGCTACATTCTTGCTACCGCACACAGGACGTGATTCATTAAAGTCAACAGTGTGCTAGTAAATGAAGACAGCTGCAAACAGGTTGGATTATGACTGAAAAAGTAATGAAGCGCCTCAAAGTTTCTACCGCTCACAAACCAAACATTCCGCAGTTTGATGGGTAATGCTTCTAACCCCGCCCGCCTCTGTGGTGCGCCTGTATATACACAAATACTCCCTCAGTCAGGTCTGATAGTACTGCTTGACTGAGCCAGAGTTTTCAGCTGAAGGACACAGTATTCAAAGACAAAACAGAGGCAGAATAATAGTACCAACAACAAATATATGTCAAAATGTTGCATACTACAGTTTTAATCTGAGACAGTGATGTTAGAGTGGCATCATATCACAAAACCTGCTTTAACAAACGGTCACAATCATAAATAATTTACCTGCTTTACCCCAAACCATGATGCCACGCTAATATCTTGCCAATTACATGAGACAATGGAAAATAATGATACTAATTACTGTATGATACTAAATGATTCCTATAATTAGGAGGATGTGTTTATTATGACATTATTCCTGTGATTAATTCCTGACAGGTCAAATCGGCACAAAAGTAATGAGGGGAATAAATGAGGCATAAGAGTGGAGCAAATGTAACTGTCGGAAAGTATGTGATAAATGAATTCATGATACAAATCAAAGCTCCCACTGACCTCTACTCCTCGTGTGTGTGCGCGCTCACCCATGCACCCTGCAGGGTCAGCTCAATCCAGCAGGTGCACGAGTAAAAGTAAACTTGAACTCATTATTTTTTATCACCCGCTTACACATGTAACGCCCTGACAGCAGGAGTTGGCTGTTTGCAGCCACCACAAGCATAAACTAAGACTCATTACTGTACCTTCCCATCAGCACACACGAGCGGACATGAATAAAGGGCAGTTACACACAGGTCAGTGGAGTCGCCCGTCTCATCTGTAGCAGCACATGGGAACTACAGCAGGACAGGAGGCTGTGAGGAAGACGCTGATGAAGCACGACTGGATTGAAAACCTGCTGTGTTTTTTATTTAAATGTGAAGATGCACTGATGTTTAAGTAATATGTATTTTTAATGATAAATTGCATTCTGTACATGTTTCCATGGAGAAGTAATAGTTTGCATGAGACCTTGAACTGTCTAGTGAATGAAGTAACACTGGCTGTTCATTGTGGTTGATTGCGTTATTTATTTATTTTTAATTAGATTAGATAATATTCAACTTTAATGTCATTGTGCTGAGTGCAGGTACACAGACAACAAAATGCATCTAACTTAGCACCTTAAAAGAGTAGCATATTCTATACTATAGATATAATAAAGTGGTTTATTGAGATGTAGTATGTACAGTGGGGCAATGGGTGAGTATGAGTGATATATACAAATATTAACAGTATTAACAGAATATATATGTATAGTATAAAAGACAGAATACATGCATTAGGGATGGGACGATACCACATTTGTGTTAGAAACCAATAGCAAAATCACAAACTCGATCATCCACCACTACCAGTATTAATCCGTTTACTACAGTCATTTTGGACCATTTATGAACGTGTGAAGCTGAACACATTTGTGCCGAGTCATTTCAAAGACATAATTCTCCAACTGTGTAACAAAAACTGTACTCCCACAATTAAGAAATAAACATGACTCAGCTAAAAGAAGCAATTTGACATTAGTCACATGCAGCTTCTAGTCAAGGCTTATTTACAAAGCGGTGGCTGCAGGCTTTTCAGTAAACGGGTCATTATATTGTATAAGAATATATTAGCTACATTTACATAATGTGACATTTAGAAAAAGTGATGCCACTGTTTATATTACATAAAATAATTTTACATGTGCTGTGAACAGACACAATGTATATAAATCACTATAGATCCCCTGGTTGTCAAACAGTGGTATGTGTAACACTAGTGCACCAGTGGAGGAAAATCAGAAATACTGTTCAACTGTATATACCAGGGTATATGATCTGAGTGAAGCTGAGGAATTTTGAATGTGTAGAAAATGTACGTAGTAAATTATCTTATTGGGAATAAATCTGCCTATTGTAGCCGACTGTGCTCAACCCATTTACACCACTGTATTTTAACGTTGGTGATACTTCAAGAGCTTGATATTTTCTCAGGTGGTAATTGGTATAAAACGTTTGATAATAATAAAATACAGTACATAAACAAAACTGCGTCTGTTTCTGATTTAGAGGCACTCGGTCATGTCAGAGAGAAAGAGCTTTAAAAATACTCTGTGGCTCCTCGCTGCACTCTGACAATAGTCTCTAGATACCTTTTGGTCTTCACTTGCTCAGACACCCTCACACTTTGTGCAAGTTGTGGAGATTACTATCTAAAGCCTAAAGACATTAGGGTCTAATTCACTGTCAGACAGAGGTTGTGTTCTCAGAAGTTTCAAAAGGCTTTCATCAGCACTTGCTGCTTTCTGAATCCTCCTGGTTTTCCTTTATTGGTTGTTCCAATTGATGTTTTCCTTAGCAGAAAAAGAAATCCAACACACACAGGTGTAGTGGCCACTACCGACAGCGTTGGCCTGTCAGGTTGACTGTGTAGTGATTGAATGTCGTAATATGAGCCTCTGAATAAATGTGAACATTTGCATTCATAACTCAACGGCTTGCCTGTCTCCTCCAGGCGTCCATTATTCTTCCAGAAATACCGTCGTACACCGCAGCGATGGATGGACGTCATAACAGGAAACACAATGATGATAAATATCACAGCCAACGTGTGTGTCTACAACACCTCTGCCACACACACGTATAATCCGTCTTTATTAAAGCTGCAGTGCGTTAACAAGCTATAATCGAGGACTGTCATGGATCGGCATAGCACCACATCACTTGGAAAAAATGTAAAAGTTTTTTTTTAAGCCTACAGACAAACACACTGGCTGAGTGGGAGTCGGTTCCAGTAAATTGCTGTCATTTGTTTTGTTTTTCCCAGTGGAGCCCGGAGCTACCGACTCATCCAGAGGGAGAAAATTAAATCAGGAAAAAGTTTCCCTTCACAGCTGAGAAAGATGCAGCTGCTTTCATATAAATTAGTTTTTCACTTTGTCTCACCCTGAACTACTTTTCATGGGTGTAGGTTTGCACGTGCGGTTAAGACTGAAAGAGTGTATTTTACATCTGCAGAGCGTGACTTTTAAATAAACACAAATGTCATTTACATTCACGCTGTTGCCAAATGAGTCCATACAATGCTGATTAAGCAGCTCCAACGTAACTCCCTCTGTGTTTCTCAATAATGCAGCATATTGCTCTCATGTAGCACAGTATCCCCGTGAACACACACAGATAAACAAATAACTCAGCGTATGAGAGATCACCAGCATTAACAAATTCACACTCACCATTAATGACAATCAGTTCGACTTTTGGCGTGTTTCCACCAGCTCGACTGGCGGCCAATGATTGGTCACAGGATGACGATGTCCGACACAAGAACCAAGCCGAACTGTAGATCAGATAAAAAGAGTTAACAATCCTAAAAACATGGGTTAATCTCCAACAATTACCAGGGAAATGTCTAAAATCTCAATATTTAACAGAGTCTGGTGTATTTAGTGACAGCACTGCTGATTGCGAGCGGCATCACAGACCCTGCTGCTGTATTTCAGGCCGAGTCAGACGGAGTCTGTGCTCCCGTCATGGAGGAAGTACTGAACAAATCTTTTTAATAAACTGATTCTAATGATTTAGTTACACTGAAAACAACTGCTTTACAACACGTAGTCGATATGTGTCATGTGCAAAACAGTCACAGCAGTTTCATGTAGCGATGACTCGGCCCACGTTTAATAGGTACTGTTTTGTAGTGGAAAACCAACTTAAACTGTGGCTTCGCGAGCCGGGACCAAAGGTGGAAATGGGGCTTTAGTTAACCCTTAGTGCTCAGACAGCATGTATCATGCATTGACTGATTATTTTATTTTATCAACACTTTTACTCTTTTTACTCAACATTTTACTTGAACTTTATACTCAGGTGTGTTTATACAGTTGGTGAAAATAAAAAATTTCATCAGATTGCCTTAGGTTGGTGCTTTAAAAAAAAAAAAAGAAAAAAGGATACAAGACCCTCTATAGTGCACATCACTGCAACAAAAATGCCTCTAAAAAAGAAAATAACCACTATTAGAAAAATAATAATTAGAAAAATACATTGAAACTGTAACGGGACGGGAGAGGACCCAAATGCAGCACACGTAGGGAGACAGACAGTCGGTAATGACTTTTATTTTTCACCTTTTCAAAGGATAGTTCAAAGACGGCACAATCGTGTAAACGTGCTTCGTGGGGTGCAGCCGGTGATCCCTGTGGCTGAAGCAGCAAACAGACACTGAGGAGATAGCAGGAAATGGATCTGAGGCTGAGCTGTCACAACAAGCAGACAGAAGACAGGTGGGGAGCAGGCAGAATCCATAGTCAGGGGCAGAAGGCTGGGGTCGATCACCGGGACAGGAACAGAGCAAACAGGTCGGGGACAGGCAGGGTCGAAACCAGGAATCAGTCCAAAAAAGCTGGAGAGACTAGTACAAATAACATAGAACAATCTGGCAGTGACTGCATGGTGGAGAGGAGTATATATAGTGAGCTGATTAGTGATCAGGTGCAGCTGCTGTGAACAGGTGAGTGGAGTTGAGCTGATGAGGAGGGAGTGGCTGAGGAGGAGGGAGTGGCTGGTAGGTGATGAGAAGGAGGGAGAGAAGAACTGTGAGGGGAAAGTAAATAAGTCCCAAAAAATGGTGATTAGATTAGATAAATACACTGACTTCAAGTCAATTACACTAGAACATATCTTCATTGTTTTGCAGTTATAGCCTCTGTATATATGTTTTAACATAGTAATGGAAAAAGCAGCCTAATGTTGTTGAACTGTAACTGCAGCCACTCACTGTACCTATATATTATTAATAGGTGGTGCCATTAAACATACACTCAGATTCTTATATTGGGGAGGAAGAAGGATGTAAAGATAGATTTCAAATCTCACCAGAGTGAATAGTTCAGGCATTACTGCACAGAGTCTGTTTTTATTTAAATTTTTCATTGGTTGGTTCCTCATGGACAGCTCTTGGCTGCAGTCTACATTTTGGTCGCTCGTGTGTCTGAGCTGTCACCGTGCATGAGAACCGCAGCCTGTGGCTGTTTCCCAGGAGATGGTGAAGGATAACAAACAGTAAAAGGACTCAAGAGTATGTTTTGTAATGTGATTAGTTACTGTATGTTCCTGTGTTTACGCAGACTGGTGCTCTGCAGGCAGAGAGGGATATTACGAAAGAAACAGATTACAGGCACAAGCGGGAGGTGAAGTGAGAGTCAGAGGAGGGAGGGGCAGATAAAGTATAATGAGAGATAATTAGCATGAGCCTCACGTAGAAGCAGCCTATTAAAGGATGTAGCTAAGATGGAAGTCTCTCCTTACCTGCCTTTATGAATCTGTCAATTTCCTTTTTCTATACTGTCCTCTTTCCTCACTGTGCTCAAAGCGGAAGGACTTCCTGTAAACACGAGACTTGACCCGCTCTGTGTGCATTTACGTGAAATGACAGTGATTTAAAGCTGCACTTTGCACAGATTTTAAAAATACACCCACGTTATCGTCCTAAATCAGGAAGTGGAGTTGCAGCAGAGAAGAGCGTCACGGTCTGGTTAATGCGCGGAGCCCGTAAATCTGCCCTGGTTTCCCACTGACTCCTGACGCTGGCAGGAAAACTTCTCTAAACAGACCAGGCACCAAAATAAAGTGACTGAGGTGGCTTTTAAAAATGTGAGGAGGCAAGTTTTGTTTTCAAGAAATAAAATGAATTAAGGTAAACAGATTATTATTTCAAATTTCTAAACTATAAATCTACTGTGGTTATAACACATACAGTCTTCTGTTCCAGTGTTTACAGAGAAAAGAGGAGTACCTCATGGCGTTTTTCATCCATCCATCTTCTACCACTTTATCCTCCACATGAGGGTCACGGTGGGCGCTGCAATCTCAGCTGACATAGGGCGAAAGGTCGCCAGTCCATCACAGGGACACATATAGAGACAAAACAACCATCCACTCTCACACACACAACTACAGTCAATTTAGAGTGTCCAATTTACCTAGTCCCCATATTGCATGTCTTTGGACTGTGGCAGGAATCCGGAGAACTCGGAGAAAACCCACGCACACACGAGGAGAACATACAAACTCCATGAAGAAATGCAGAGATCGACTCTATTAAAGTGGTTATGTCTCCATGTCTGGAATCTGTTAATTGACCCTTACAGTTGTACATAAAAATCCTTAACCCAGCATGAAAAGAAAGATAAATATTGTTTTTATTCCTGACTGACAAAATCAGCCACATCTCATCATCTCCTGCACTCCACTCCATTTCAGTCACATTTATCTCAGCCAATACTTCTGTTGTCCTCAATAGCTTTCTATAGATGCATAAAGCTCAAAGAGAAGGGGTAAAACTATTGAACTGAGGGGGCTGAGCCTCCTAATGACCCGCTGTGGCTCTGGGCCCATCTTCAAACACAGGAAGTGAAGAGCAGCAGAAAGACTGTGTTGAAAAACTTAAAACTCTGGGGGATATCATAAACATACAGTATATTCATGGGAAAACATCCAGGGATGGAGTCGTTTTGTTCCTGCCAAAGGTCAATCCAAAATGTAGGAGACTTGCCTTTGGACGTGTCAGTCAGAGCCTGAGCTGTGAAACTTCACGTCGCTCACCAGCACACAGCAGACAGACACAGTCAGAGAGCGCTTAGCAGCTGAAGAGGAGATAAGAACTGTTAGAACACAAGTTCAGCAGTTCATCTTAATTAAACAGTGCTTATGTGTTGCAGACCTTCTCTATGATGCTCCCCATCATTCTGATCCTGCAACGCTTCCATGAACTGTAAACGTGCGTCTGCATCAGAGTAAAAGTGTTAGTTAACGAAATGTACAAATAAACCAACCGTAAAAAAAAAAGAGAGAGAGATGCAACACTGCATTTAGAGATAATGAAGAGAAAATAGTATTTGTTGGCTGTGGATAGCCGCTGATTATCTTTCTACCGTCACATGGACTAAATGTATTTCTACCCGAATCCCTTTGAATCTGCACAATTGAAATTTTATACCACACTTCTACCAACTGCTAATCCATACAGTTCTTATTCTGAGAGCATCCAATCTGTCACTGTCCCTCAGCGTCGCCTTAAGCCGTGTTTTCACTTAGGGTTGAACGGTTTGGTCCAGTTCAGAGTAGTACCAAAATAACGTTCCATTAGTTTGGCATCCTTCCCTTGGTGTACCAGAGTAAAATAGTACAGTAAGGTTCTGTACCAAACTGAACCTTACCATGATGGAAACACAGCATTACAGATGCACAAGGTATCCCTACGCGTCTGAAAAAGACATTTGGACATCAATCTCTGTCTTTTATTCTCTGCTCTGAGCATCTAAATGGCACATTTACATGCTAGACCAGTGCATTACATTGGAGTCAATTGAAAGCCTGGTGCGTCTCTTTCAGCCATGGAAGGACACCTTGCCCGTCTTTACATGATGCTCTCTGATTATCTTATCTTATATGACTAATCAGTACAGTTCACCTTGATTAATCTGAACAATTATATGCTAATATGCTAATTATAAAAGACTTTTAACATTAATCTCAATCAAAGTTTTCTTGTGATGTGATTTTACTGTATCATTTTTGTTCAAAAGTGGGGCCTTTTCATTTTGAAAGCCTTGTTTTTTCGTTTCATTTTAGGTTTAGAGTTTATAGTATTTCCCATGAAGACTGTTTTCCCACACTCAGATGTACTAATGCTGCATTAATGTCCTGTGCTTCACTTCACACTACTTTGACACTCCCTCTGTGCACTAAACCTTCCGCTCTCACGTTTCTTTCTCTCTCATTCCTGGATTTGGGTGAGGCGAGGCGAGCCGGTGGAAATACACCATTAGTGTCAGATCTTGAGATTGTGAAATTATTTTCAGGCCTGCACTTAATGATTAATTCCATAATTGATTCATCTTGATCCATAAAAGGTCAGAAAATTATAAAATGTTACCCCCAAAACCTAAATGATGATGTTCTCAAATGTCCTATTTTTTCACACTCATTCGTCTCCATCGCAGCGACACTACTTAGACGTCCAAAACAAAGCAGAGCGATGATGCTGTCGTTTCAAATAACACATCTTATGATACATTCAGTACATCAATCCAGCTCATATTTACACCCAGTCGTCAGTCTGAGAGCGGCTAGCTTTCACGATTTACATGTTTGCCTGTGCTGTGTACATAAGGAGGCCTCTACATGTTTACATCATTAGTGACAAGGCTGGTGGCAAAGAGGGAGCTGGCACTTAATGGGACACAAATGTCGCAGACAAGAGCTCTGAAAAACAACAATCCTTCTGCTGCTGCTTCCAAATCAGCTTCACTATTTTTTAAAAAACCTCAGAGCAAAGATTCATCTTGGAACACATCAGTGATTTATGTGTCGACTGTGACAGCGACTGTCACCTCATACTAATCCTACCTGTCGTGACTGTGTTATGTTATGTTAATGTCAAATATGTGTTGTTGTTGTTGCAATTCAGATCACTATCGGAATTCACAGACATGTCTGTTTGTGTCAGATATGTTTAGCTGATCTGGGTCTCTTGTGTTTACTATTAAAAGACATAGTTTCTGTAAAATTCATATTTAGACAGAGAAAAATCTACGGGGTTTTCATTCATTCCAAATCCTCAGTAGAAAAGTGTCTACATCTGTAGAATCCCAAAAATACACATGCAAAACCACCACAAAGAGACACGAAATTAACACGAAACACCAAAACTGACCAAAAAACAAACCCATCAAAACACTCAAAATGACCAAAAAATTACCAAATGTGCCAAAATGACCAAAATAGGCAGAAAACCATTACTAAGAGACACCAAAATAGATTCAAACGACAACACAAAATCTCTAAAATCAGACACAAACCTTTTAAAAAGATGCAAAATGACCACAGAGAACTACAAATTGTCCATGGGTTTTGATTCTAGTGTGGAATGTCTGACACAACTCTTTCAGTGATCAGGTGAATTAGGGGAATGAGGAAAACATTTGCTTATAAATATACATGAGCCTCCCAAGAAGCCACGGTGCTGTCATGTGATGGTTCCTGAGTGCACATGGCCTGGATCTGACCCCGTGGTTAATCACATTCACAATGACTGTAAGTGTTTTTAGATACTCATTCACTGACGGCCACACGACTGAGGGCCAGCGGGCTCTGCAATCAAAGCAATATTGAGCACACATCAACAGATGAGCATGGTGAAAGTGGTCTGGTCACATCACACACACACACACACACACACTGGTTCAGTGTTGTCTCCCACATGCTGGAACAAAGACCATGTTGTGAAGGCTGAGCATCGCCTCCTTTGTCTCCTCTGGGTTAAACTACGGTCAGCATAGTCAGTAGGTTTGTCTAACGGTATTAAAGTGTTCACACTGTTCAAGCCCAAAGTTTGTCCACAGTGTCCATCCATGCCCAGTGGCACAGTTTAATTGTTTGCATGGTGCAGACAAAACTGCCCTCAGTTAAAGCCCCCCCCCACTCTGGCAGATGAGTTTATCATTTTACCGCAGGTGAAATGTTTTTCCGTCTCTGCAGGAGTTTAAAAGTTGGAGCTAAGATTGACAGGAGGTTGAATTAGCCTGAGGAGGATTTACCAGACTGCAGCTGACTGCGTTGTTAATGTCTTTGGTGGAAAATTGACCTTCTAGCCTCATTATAAACATTTCTCTTCCCTAATTTGAGGTTGTAATCAGCAATGGCGCCTTATGCTGTACACAGTAAAGCCCCCAGACTCAGATTCCTGACTTGTGCTAATGGATTATATAAATAAAGTTTGAAAACATAGGCCTTGGTGCATTGTTGGATAAATGTCCACTCAGTAATGAGACGCCCTGGAGCAAAAACTCCTTGTTGGTCCTTGTTGACCCCAGTATTATGCCAACAATCATTTGCATTATAGCAAACTAAGGGGGATTCTAGAAATACATCTACACTCTACGTTTATTTTAGCTCTGTATAAGAAGTAATCTGCGTCCAGATTACACGCTAACATGTGAAAATGTGTATCATAGGACCATTCATGTTCACAGTGCAAAGTCTGTTCTTTCTATTTGTTTGCTTTATATCAGATAGTAACAAGAAAAAAAAAAAGGTAAAAAGTGGCAGACTATGTAGGTAAATGTGCCATTATTTTCAAAGGTCTCAGTTTTTGCCCGTCCACATTAAAAGAAGTTCACATATCTAGAGCAGAATATTTTATAATGTAGATGTAGAGCTGAATGTATTACTTCATTCACGACTCAATTTCCAAACCAACATTCTGACAGGCGTCAGAATGTTCATTTGGAGATGACTGAATGTGACCGTGTTTAGACTGTGCCGGATCCTGACATGAATGTTGCAGGTCAGCGTGTCCACACAAAAATGCTGGGAAGATAAGGAAGAAATCTGACACGTCCACCGGCTTCCACTTCAAATGTGTGGACATTGATTTCTTTTTTCGGAATATTTTCTGATTCCAGGCTAATGCCTCGGACAGGTGTTAGTATCTCACATCTAAACCAATCATCTGCTCAGACCTCAGCAGGTCAGAGTGGAACCAAACACTCCAACACTGTTTGTTTTTGGTCTTTCCCCCTGAGCTGGAGACCTGCTGTGTTGTTTGGAGCAGGAACATCAGTGGAACCACAGCAACAGGCTGAACAAACAGAGCACCACATGCTGCACTCTAATCCCACATCCCAAACATCTCTGTAATGTGTGGCTGTTAGCAGGATTACTCAACTTAAATGTATTTCCATTAAATGCGGTATGACCCAAGAACCCATTCAATTCTTAAGTGGGTTTTTTTGTCTTTATTTATAAAGAAATGTTTGCAAGAGGAATGTGATTCCTGAGCACGTTTTAGTTATGTTATGTGGCGAGTGTAAGGAGGAAACCAACCTACTGTTACTTTGGGACTTTCATCCAAAGATTTTACCCCAATGAAGTAGTAAATTCCACTCAAGATGCAGGAGACATGGTTCAAAAGGTTAAAATAATCCACACTTTAATAGATCTTTTATATATTATATATCGTGAGGGAGGAGTCTAAGGGTTTAGAGGATGAAAAATTACAAAATCTAAACAGAAATAAATGAAATAATCATTTTAGACCTCTATTCGTTTATTTATTTCTACATATTTATTTCTATGTCATATACTAATGAGGTAGGCGGTTGTGGGCCTCCCTCTGAAGCAGGATTGGTTGCATGTGATGATTCAGTGCGACTACTTCTGCCTGGCAGAGTACAGCCAGTACTCAGCTAAGATTGTAAATCCACTTTTCTCATACATTTTCCGTCCTCCATAGTGAACTTGGTGATTCAAAGTTCTGTGTTTTTATAATGAAACTACATTTCTTATGTCTCATTTACCTGGAAGTAACTCGTCCTCCAACAGGCAAAGACGATAATAAACAGTTAAAGCACTTTTTTTCCCTTCAGATCATATATTGAGCGACGTGTGTTGCTCCCAGATTACTAATCACGTATGACCTTTTCATGAACGGTGATGATGTATTGTGATAAAGAGCACTTCTGGTTTGCGATGAACCTCTTTGCAGTTTCTCGGGCAGATTAGCGTACACTCAGCCGTGCACTTACAGCTTCTGTTGCCTGCTGATTAACTGTTGAGATTCACTGCTGCGACTGCTGCACCTGTCCACAGCGACAGAAGCATGTTCAAAGTGTCTGTCCTAGATATCCTGCTGCTGTTGAGCTGTTTGAAAGGTCAGCTCCTCCTTTTGGCCATGAGACAAGGAAAGTATTAGTAACTTTCCCCCGATTACGAACAGTCAGTGAAGCATGTGCAGCGTCTACAGCTGCGGAGTGATGGAGAATGTCTGTGCCCTGCTGGGCTTTTGAGTGAAAAGATAACATTTTGTTTTTCCTTAATTCAAAGCTGCGTATGAAAATCCTTATCATCGACGCCCAGTGATTTCCTTCTTAGTGTGAGGAAAATCCTGCAAATGAATAAAACCCGAGGGACTCTGGCTCCTTTCAATGCATTACTGATATCATAACATGGAAATCAACCAATATTGCGACGGCAACATATTGTGAGAAAGAAATCTTTATAGACGGGAGCTCTGCAGGCTCCACAGGACAATAAGCAATCAGAGACAAAGCATTAGCCTCAGGGACACATTCAAACACTGCAGTTCAATGAGGAACCAGTTCCTATTGAGGAACTGGCATTGTTTGCTTGTTGATTTTCTTTAATGTGGTAAAAAAGTGAGACAAAGTAGCGAGGGGACCACACTGTGTGAATGTGCAAGAACAAGTGAAACGCTGCAGGTAATAAAAGTGTTCTTACACATTCAGACAGTGTGTGGGACTCTCCTCCCTAATTAATAATGTTGTTTTTTTTCTCTTTATGCACCTGTTTATGCAAATATTTATTTTATTTCTTCTAAAAATGACGCAGAGAGGCAGGCTGATCTCTCGTGACTGAGAACAAAGAACATTTTAAGTTGAGCTTAAAGCATTATATGATGATTTACACTGGACTTTATTCACTTTATTCTATTGTGTTTGTTTTTTATTCTGTTTGCACAATATTGAGACAGTGCATGTCTTTACTGAATAAATCCTTGACGTCGTTGCATAAACTCAATAACTGTTTTCTAATGTAACAACGAGAATGTCAAGACTTGAGCCCAACAATAGACAATAGACAGACACACACACACTATCTCACACACACACACACACACACAGAGATAAGATACAGTGTGATACTATGTTCCTTCTTTGGAGCTGTGGCTTTGCTGTTGCTTTGGTGATTATAATATTTCTCCCACAGTGGGTGTGATTTGTCGATTCATTTCACAGTTCACACATTGTGTGTTTTTGAGTTTTCCATTAACACAGACTCACTGATGTCTTCATAGCTTCTTACGTGTCTCTGTCGCTGCGTGCCGAGATGACAGTGAACAATTCTCACCCGGATCTGACGCCTTGCCGCTTTTCGGCCTCTCCATTTCCCCACTTGGTGCCGTTAAATCGCTACAGAAGAAAATTATATTTGAAAAAAAAAAAGCTCCAGATGGTAGAAAACCATTTACCAGCTGCTGCCTCAGTCACACCTGTGGATTATAAATGAAATCTGACAAAAATAGAGCGACAGCGACAGATTGGTATCAGTGCTCCTCACATTGTGGCTCGACTAAAAGACAAAAGATAATTTGTAAGGTTTTGCTGTGTCTTCATCTGAACCACTGAGTGTGTCTCTGAGGTTATCAAGCATCTCCTCCCACTGTAGCCAGGACAGATATGACAACAAACATTGCCAGCGTTGCTCTGCCAGCTCTGAACCTTCGGCCCTTTCCTGTCAAACTTTTTCACTCCACGGCCAACATGTTCCCTCCCTCCTCAAACAAAGCTGTCTATGCACACAAGTGAACAAAGCTGCTGTCAAGAGCGCTTCATGTGTCTCACAACAGAGCATTTTGATTATGGTAAGCGTGTAAAGACGCTGTAGGAAGTCAACAGCTTGAAAACAAATACTACTACGAATCCGAATGATCGGTGGATGCAGTTGTGATTAAAATAAAATACACAACTGAATGTTAATGCACTTAAATGAAGTTATACGCTTTTAAATATTATATTTATATATTATATTGTGTATATTTCGTCTTATTACTTCACATTTTCTATATCATATGTTTACAGCAGATGAGACGCTAACAGGTTTTCAAGTATTCAAGTTATTTTACGTGCAAACTGACACCAAAGATGAAAAGTCCTTTTGATAATCAGTCATTTTTGTTTTATAATGTGATTTGAACAGTAATTCACTGTAAACTATTTTACAGTAGCATATTCGTCACAGAATGCGTCACAG
The DNA here is from genome assembly GCF_958295425.1 of Solea solea. NCBI lineage: Eukaryota > Metazoa > Chordata > Actinopteri > Pleuronectiformes > Soleidae > Solea > Solea solea. The sequence continues at coordinate 41,747,421 of NC_081134.1, read as the reverse complement.
ATCAACGCCCGCCACTGAGCTATGACAACAATGACACACACGTACACACAAATACACAAACACACACAGATGATGAGGCCACTGTGCTAGACCAGTGACCCAACCAGGCAGTAAATCCCTCTCGCCCACTGCATGCTGGGATTGGTTCCAGCTTCCCGTGACCCTGAGCAGGATGAGCTGATATAGAAAAATGGATGGTTAGATGGAGATAACATAAACATACACACACAGAGAAAGAGAGAGAGGGATTCATCCAAAAAAAAAAAAGAGAGCCTGAGGCATTTGTTGACTGAAAATGGAATCAGGTTAAGCGGTGCTTGCCCTTGCGTAAACACTGAGAATATCCAGGATTTTGGGGTTTACCGTGTGCGTGTATCCGTGTGTGCAGAGTTACCAGTCTCATCCCACTGGCAAACAAATGGATTCTGTTCTCTTTATTTCCCCACATCTACCAGAATGAAGACCTCATTGCACCCACGTGATATCTTCTCTGCAGCAGTCCACCAGCCTGGTGCTCGCTGTCATGTCCCACGAGTGTCTTCAGTCCCACATGTCCTCCGCACAAACGCTTAATCTCTGGCAACGTTTCCGAGAATGCTTTTTTAAAAGCTCTGGGAATCGTGCAGACAGAAACTCAGTGTAACAGCCAATGGGAAAAAAAACAAAAAACATACACAGAGACAATGCTGAGAGCGGTTTCTTTTAATCTATTTATATCTCTCTTTTTTCTATGCTGCTGCATGTTACTGAATATATTTCAGCACAATGACAAGCCGTAGGGATTTTAAGTCAATAACTTTTCTCTCTGTCAAAACAAAAGCCAACGCTCTGTGATAGGTTCCCCTGTGTATTTTCTTTATTCTTAAATGAAGGTTATTATTAAAGGCTGAATCATGTCCTCAAGGTGAAAGTATCATGTAAACTGTATAGTACTGTATATTAAAGAAGTACAGTGTGTTGTATTATACAGCATAAAATCACTGTGTGGATATTTGTAGCAGTGGGAAAACACGATATTAGTTTGGATACATGTGCAGATAGATAGATAGATAGATAGATAGATAGATAGATAGATAGATAGATATTTCTCGCTCTCCTTTAAGCTCCTGACAAGATGCTCATTTTATGGATGGCGCACTCTTTCTTTTAAAAGCACAATCATCAGTGAGGACTTCTTCTTTCTCTTCAGGGAGCATTTGAGCACTTTAGGAGGCTAAAGAGGCAGTTAAAGCACACACTCCGGAGTGTGATCTCCCACGCTGAAGCACCCCTCACTGTGGCTTGTTACTCTGTAAAGTTTCCATTAGTGGCTGAACACAAAACCAATCTCTACCCTATGGTTTATATATGTGTAGAGCCCGCCTGCACACACCGGTCTCATTAATCATAAACACACACATCGCTGAGCCTATTCCAGGAAAGTTAATAGACAGAATATGTGGGAAAACACAGTAAGTAGCGATCAAACCACTGCACGGAGAGAAAGAAGCGAAGAAAACTCAGGTGGAGAACGAGAGAATACGTTGTACATTGCAAAGAGCACACGGGGGTTACAGACGGGGAAACCTGGTAGATGAGGCAAGGGATCAAGTGGTGCTATACATGTTCAAACACTTACTCATGCAGTTTGTTCAGGACAAACACACAGTTTTCTTTAAGTGGTCAGAGAATAAATATTTACAGGTTCTCCTACACGTCCAGTCGTATCACCTCAGAGCATGATTACTGTTGTTGACCAAGTTTGCTTATTCTGGGATATACATTTTCTGTCATTTATAAAGTCACTTTCTAGCGCGGTCAGATTTTAAACGGCCCCCAGCTTCGTCTCTGTCGTCCTATTTATGGCTGGGGACAGAGTGGGACAGAAAATCAGTCCCACTTATGTGTCATCCCCTCCTAGTAAGGATTTGAGCTTTGAAACCGTGGGTGCTGATTTTGTGACCCAGCAGTGACAGACAGATATATGCATTCACCTCCTACTATGATATCTGACTCCAGATGTGAAAGAAAGGCAGAATTCTTTCATTTGTTCACCCCTGCACATGGCTTAGATTTGGTTACATTGCCATTTAAAAAATGATAATTGTGACAATGAAACAAAACTTAACATTATTACAAATTTTAACACATGCAAAACTCCATGAAGAAAGGCCCAGGTCGTCTTGCTGCAAAGGCAAGAGTGCTTAGACTATACCCATTTGTCTACATTTTAATAATAATAAAAACTTTTCGAATAAAAAACAGTAAAAGCATGAAAAACAAGCAGGCAAAATGGGAGCGCTGCAGTAAACAACAACGTTTTCCTCCCTGATTTAAATGAGCTGACAGTTTGTGCACACCTCAGGTGTTTGGAGAGATTGCTCCACAGAAACTTAAAGCGGCTTCACCCAGCTTGGTTCTCACCCTGGGAACGTTGAGTAAACTTGTCCCTGATGACCTGAGGGATCTGGATGCTTCATACCTAATTAACTCTGAAATGTACCCAAGACCATTCAGTGCCTTGAAGACCAGTAACAGCATTTTAAAATCTATCCTTTTTACACACTGGAAGCCAGTGTAGTGATTTACACGTGTGATATGTAATTACTTTTCTTGTATGTGCCGCATGGAAGATAAGGATGAGTTGGAGGAGGTGGGATGAGATGGGGAGCCATATAAGAAGACACTGCTGATTGTATCGCTCAATTGTGACTGTAACTCTGTGCTTGTCAATAAAAAAAAGAATAAATGATTGTATTGGATGCTACAGAGGAGCTGCTTTGAGATTCTGTTATCGGTGCACGTTCTATGATTTGATAAAATGCAATTTCAAAATTTTAGAGATAATAAGGTGAACACTGACATGGCACGAGCGATAGAAAAAAACATATGAGTCGCCCTGACTCATATGTTTTTTTTCTTTTGATATCAGGGCAGCCAAAAGCTGGTATATAATTTGCTTTTTTCCCCGCCATCTGATAAAATATTAAAGTATAATAATAATAATGATGAAAAAGCAAAATTGCTCAACTTAAAATAACATTTATTGAGAAACACTTATCTCACTCCAATCTGCATTTTGTGCAGACTGGAGTGAGATAAGTGTAATTTGTGTATTTTAAATAAAAGTAAACTACATATTAAATGCATTCAACATTCCATCAAAACTAGCAGCAAGTTTCTCATAACAATGTGTAAACTTAAATAAATCTTTCTATTACTAATTCTTTCTATGAATCAGATAAATGTCCAACAGTTTTTTCTCATGCTTCACAGTTGGCGGCTGACTTACTAAGGGCAGAAATGCAAAATGTGACAGATCTATCACTAAATCATACGCTTCTGTCCCGTCTCACATGGAGAAATTAACAGAGACAGACGGTGCCACCTTCCTTTGATCTGTATGTAGGTTACCGGGGCAACCATGGTAGTATGACACTCTTGAACGTTCTTTTTTAGAACACCAGTGTGTGAAGTGTTGTCATTGACATTGGATAAGAAAGGCTAAGGAAATGGAAATGGCTACAGGTTCTCTTGTTCTAGTAAGAAATAAAGGGCAGATTAATGAAATAATAATTATCCCACTGAAGTGTCTGCGCTGTGGAGAGTCAGCTCTGTGAGAAATCCAGCAAACTCATGTGCATGTGCAGCTTTAGAGTATAGCTTAATGTGCTTTTAAGTCACAGCTCATTACAGTGTTGGTTACAGCGAGTCAAGCACCTCGGGTTATTTCATCATAGCCTGAGAGGCGTTTGAGCCTGAACGTCCAGTTTGACCAGAGAAGACACACCAGCGAGCAGGGATGAGTTGATGGACACATCAAGCACGATCAAGTCACCCGGAGAAATGAACGCCGTCATGGTGAGAGGAGAAAGGAAAGTGGATCAAGGGAGGGAGAGAATAAAATCGAGAATGGCTGCAGACGCAGCTTCATCGGCCAATGGAAGTGATACTTAAACTTTTAATACACTTTGAGTGACGCAATGTACTATATAAATAATGGCAGGAGTAAATATGTGCATAATAAAACATTCCTGATCATTTTTACTGTAACACCTGATATTCATTTCAATAGGTAAAACAAGATACCAGGATAATATTAGGATAATAGGTGTGAATCACAGGCTACCTCAAGATATGATACGATACACGGTACATGGTCCACGATGCCAATGATATCACGATACAATAATTCTGCGATAATCAATATATTGCAAGACAATCATATAGCATCTATGTATTGAACGTGGATGGGGGCATCTCTCAACGTATCTTTCCCCGTTATTATCTCGACAGGTAACTTCCGCCCAAGCAGTGATGAAGTAGGGATGCCCGGAAACTGGCAGGGACTGTTGACTTTAGAATGCCTTCATTTATTCATTAAAATATCCATATTTGCCCTGGCAAATCAATTATTAAATATCTTTAATAAGAGGCTTGATAGCATAGAATAGAATAGAATAGAATGGAACCCTTCATTATCATTGTACAAGACAGTGATATTAGAGGTGGACTCTTCTGAAAATGAGTGCATTTAAAAAGGCTTGCATGTATTCAGTGACCCTGTCTGTGTTATTGACTGATCATTTAACACTTGAAAAATAAGCTATACTTGCTTATTTTAATATCTATAATTTGAGTAAAATGTATAACGTGTCTGTATCAACAGACAGGGATGTGCTGCTCCATCATTTGTGGTCTGGTGGTTTTTGTGAGTGTGACCTGAGACCGAGTCACTTTCCTGGCATGAATTATTGTCTCATTTCTGCCTCTGGCATATTATGTCACTGAGGGATCACAATAACACTGAGTCATGGGCTTTCTTGATCTCTCCTGTTCTTGGGATTTCTCTTTGACACAAAGGACAATGTTTTAAATCGTGAGAGTAAAGAGCACCGTCTACTGATATTGGTTGTTATGGACGGAGCGTTTTTGGAAAAACAATCGAAGATGGACCTTTAGAGGAATCCTCGAATATAAAACATGTCCAGCTGTGTACGTGCTGTCTGTGCTCATATGTCTGTGTGCATATAGACACAGAAAAGGGACAGTATGATGTGTGTTGCACTGTACCAGATTACATATTGATCTTATTCACATCTGCAGTGACTTGACATGTCAGAACAACACAACGACGGGACATAGAACAATATCAACAGTATTATTTACACAACAAATAAAGCACATCATCAGTGCATGCTTGTCAAAAATAATGATTAAAATAAATTCATTAGGACCATCAAGTGTCATAATCCGTGAGTGCAGAGCTGAGCAGCTTTTTGCAGACTTAATGAGTTGTTTTTTAAAGTAGAAAGACATCAGGCAGACACTCATTTGCAGCACAATGCTGACTTCCCAAATCAGAGTGCGATAAAATGGTATAGCACAATGCAGTATAGAAGATGTCAGCTTATTTTTCAGACCCGTGTCAAGATACACAGCACGTTTCATACTACGACAAGTAAAGTAAAAAGATTATGTGGCCAAAATAAATTAGAAATTGATGTAAACAACACATTGGCACAGTCTAGCTTGCGATAATTAATATATGAGAAGCCATCTTAAATAGCAGCAGCTGTGAGCCTGTGGTTAATAGCACAGACACACCTATGCATGCATGAAGACACACAATAATTCATTAATAATTGGTCAAAGATGTAGTTCTTCAAAGAATTAGTGATAGAGAAGATTACTGTGTCCAAACAGCCCGGAAAAAATTTTGATTTGAGTCACGTCACTGGAAAAAAATCTGAGACGAGTCCATTCAACCTGGTAATCTGAATGAAGCTCCAAAAGACAATATTGTAGATTCAGATGCTCAAGTGTGTTTGTTTTTTGGGTGAAAACACACCACATTAATAATTAATAATTATTCATTGAATATGAAATTGTAATAAAAATGAATTGTTAAAAAAAAAAGTTATATAGCTATAGTAAATAGCTATATGCCCGAAGCAGAGCCCTGAGGACAGACCATGGGGGTCCATTGTCCTGTGGTTCGGTTGGTCCAGCAACAGGCAGGATGCAGGCCAGTGGTCAAAGCAAACAGCATTATCAGTGTGTATACACAACAGATCGCCACAGGACCTTTGGCCCAAACACAAGATGAAGAAAACATCCTCCTCAGGAACTGTCATACACACACACACACACAGAGAGACGTGTGTGCATGTGAGCCGTTACATTAGGATCAAAGTGTTTGTGTGTATGTGTACGCATGTGTGCACGTGTGTGTGTGTGTGTGTGTGTGCATCTAATAAAGGCCGCAACAGGTAAGGAGGACACCTGCTGACAGAGGACCAGAGCTGCCTGATGCTCACACATCATCTAAATGAAGAGCATGTCTTCCATTTATACAGCTCATTAAAAAACAACAAGAGTTTAGACAACGTAAAAAAAGATCATCATTAAATCATCCTCACCCTGAGTTCCTAAAGGAGTACAACAGGGAGTCATCATTATGTAGTGAGAGTTGGGAATAAATTAATTTGTTACTTCCAGTCTGTACACCACGTCTCTATGAATATTCATGAAGGAGCAAATCCTAAATCCCAATCCTTAGCGCTCACTGGTTTAGCTGGAAGCTCTTGGAGCGTTCAAATTGAATGCTGAAATGAATGTGATAATTATACAAATTCAAATAAACCAGTTTGTTTTCACTGAGACTGTGTCCCACACTACACACATACACATATATAGGTAAGCTGTGGTTGTGGATCAAATGCCACATTTAAATATTTTATCCCTTCAGTATCAATCAGTGTCAAACAGTGTGAACCCGGAGTGTTTCAGTCCCAGCTTGTCGAGTTGAATAATGGAACATAAACATGACTTGTGTCACCAACGCAAGGTCAGTGACAGCTTTGTGAATCATGCGCCACGCCTCCCTCCGACGTCGTTACTCGGCAGGACGGAGAAAGATGATTAACATGCTTTGTTTATCCCACCACAGCTGTATTTTTCCACTCTTACTTCCTGTTCCCAACAACAAAATAAAGGGAATTTAATGTTGAACATGTCCGCAGTGACTGAGGTCATCGAAGATGTTGCGTTCAGCGCCGTAAATCACAGTCGAGCTGTTTCAAAGGTTCCTCAAGGATGTCTCACAGCAGCGCAGATGGCTTTGCAGCCTCGTGTAAACTGATGCTAGTCGTGTGAAGTTGCGTGTGGACACGCTCTGCTGCACGCTCACAGCTGCTAATCAATGCACTCATCACATTAACATTTTAAAAGAGACTAAATGCTAAAAAGGAAGCAGACTGAAGGAGACATGCAGACTCCACATACCATAGAAATGGATGCAGTCTTCACTGCAGTCTAACATTGTTGCCTCACAGCAAGAAGGTAACCGTTTGGATCCCAGTTCGTTGGAGGGCCAATGTGGAGGTTCCAGCTTCCTCTAACAGTACAAAATGATTGGACACTCTGAATTGACCATAAGTGTGAATGTGAATGGTTCTTCATCTCTGTATGTTGGTGCTGCCCTTGTCCAATGGTTGGCCCCAGCCCTCCATGGACCTCGTGTGGAGGATTAAGTGTTAGACAGTGAAGAAAGTTTCAAAATGAACTCCCGTAGCTGTGTGATTTGTGAATTGACTGTCACCAGGTCGGCTTCTGAAAGCAGAAATTCATTGGCACCTATTGGACAGTACTAGCTTTCAATCACATCATGTCCACTAATATGTGCCCTGCTTTCTGATTTCCTTGTAAACGCCAGAATTGACATGTTCTATAGAGCTCTGGTAGCCGACATCAGGCAACATTTGGAATCAAAACAACCCCATTTTGGCAGGAAGGCACAGTGTTTGAATACCTGCCAACATATATATCAAGTAATTTGTCAGGCAATTCATGTCTTTATGTAGACAGATGTAAAAGTAAAGACAGTGGATAGATGAGTCCAAAACAGTTGGAGACAAGCAAAGAGAGATATCAGTGGATCTGAGGTGGATCACTGCCAGAAAACATAGTTTGTCAGTTTATCAGAAATTTGAAGATGTCAGGATACTTGCAGGTTTGAAATAATGTCCGCACTTGCTGCTCTCATACTCCACAGGGACATTATAGGGGTGAGATGTATGTATAGCATTTAAGCCCAAAATGTTCAGTGATGTTATAAATCAAGTGAGAACTGGGCTCGTTTACCCAGAGACGTCCTTTGAAAAGTAGTTCTTTCTGCAACCAGCAGAATCTCCCACTGCGACCTCCATCTTCCTTTCCATGCTTCACTCTAAGATCACAAAATCACAAGCAGCTCTCACAAACTTAAGTGACTCATTTTTAGAACAAAATCATACTCATACCATCACATACCTACTGTGTGAAACACAGTTGTCCTTCATGTCAGCCACAAAAACAAACAGGAAACTCTTTCCCTCCCACAGTGATTCTTCACACAATGACAATAGTTATGAAAGGCCTCCCCTCATCATGTACTGTGCTTATTATTTCTGCCTTACAACTGGTAACATGAGCCTTCAGTGGATCTAGTGATGTGTGAGTGTTCATGGTTTTCTTTACATGAGACCTCAGTGAAATGGTTGAGCTCCTCGCAACAACATTCTGCACCACTTGTTCACCATCCAGGAAGTTTTGTGAATAAAGAGGCGATAGATGAGAGATGGACGTGTGAGGAACCATTGTCTTAGACTACAAAGGACACAAATTTAGGACAAAGGTGGCACCAGCGCCCCCTGCGATGCTCATGTGTAGGATGGACAAACTACAGCTTTGAAACCTTTTTTATTCACACAAGCACTTGACATTTATACTAACATCCAGGAAAAATGTCAAACAGTGACTTTATTACCAATGACACAAAATCACCTGCTGTTGAACTGCAGGTGTAAACCTAAATTATTTATATTATAACATCAGCCTGTCAAAATTGTTTTGCCTCTGATCACAATCCGGCAAGAGATAATGATTTTCAACAAGACACAATTGGAAATGTTTTAGTTTAATGGAAAATAAATGTAAGGGGAGTTGCAGGCAAATGAACAAGGATCACAAATGACACCTGTTATCATTTTATGACCGTGGAGTAAATAGCCTGCAGCTTAATAATGAGTATTGCTGTGTTATATGGATGCCAAAGTGTCAGGTAATAAAAGGTTTTCATGTAGCATCAGGAGCAGCATCTGTCATCTCACCTAAACGAGACGCCAAGGTACAAATCTGCGTCCGACACTCAGCAAAATGTCAGACCAACGTTTTCAAACAACACTCTGCTGTGGACAAACTTTGAAACCTGAGGTGGAAACTTTCTGCCTGCTTTTTACTCCTGATCCAGGAAAAGACTCACAGTGTTGATGGATTAAGGACAGTAGAATTATAGTTACAAGTACCATTAGTGAACCTTAGTAATGTTACTGTCGTGTATATTCACTGATGGCCTGTCCTCACCGGCCTCGTCATCCAGAAAAAAAACATGGGAAATGTTGTATTTGTATATTCTGTGCAAAAGAAAATATTTGACTATTACATTTTGGCATATAGCTCCACAAATGTCCTTGCTCTTAAAGCTCCAGTGCATAACTTTTATGACCCTCCTGAGGAATTCTTCATAATTACCAAAACACTGCCAGTGCTTTTATCGGCGTCCTGCTACTTACTACTATTTACTACGTGCTTACTCGAGCTATGTTGTTGTTGTGCTCCTTCCTCGCCTTTGTCAGTGTTGACGATAAACAAATCACTTTGTGCAGTCACGACCCAGCTCAGGGCCATGTCAAAATAAAGTAGAGTCATTTATTTTACGCTAAACAGAACATAATCATCTGTAGTATCCGTAGTGAATGTGGGTGTGATGTGCTTCTCTTGTATCTGTCGTTAATAAGCAACCAAAACTTTGGAGCTGCAGTCTCACTGAATTACTAAACACTATAAACTAAGACAAAAAAATCCAAACAAAGAAAATGGATTACCAGCTTTTCCCTCAGAGCAGTTTTGCTGTTCAATAAAATACAATAAAAACTTTTTGTCTGGGTAAATATTCCATTTATTCCCCTGACGATTACACAAAGCTGCTTTACTCATTCACATGCTGCCAGCACAGCCGTCAGGAGTAATATGGGGTTAAGCCCAAGGACACATCTGCATAGCTGAGAATCGAACGCACAACCCTCAAGTTGAAAGACAATTCGCTCGACCGCTGAGCGACCATCTGGTCCCGTTTTGTCTGCGTGTCATTGAAAACGCACGTGAATGACCTCTGAATCAACAGAGTACCACACGGCAGCTTCAAGTGTTTGAGGGTAAAATCCAACGTGTGACAAACTGAGCGACAGCGGCATGTTTGACAACGACAGATGGAGTTCTGAAACCATGTCAAGACCAAAATGTAGCAGCATTTTTTTTTATATTTATTCTATGGTGTCGTCAATACATAATCCCAGTGGGATTCAAGCATATGACACATTGGGTTTTAATCCATTTTAAGCTGTTGTGAGGGCACACAGGTGTGTTATGATGCCATGTTCTTTCTTTTTTTTGACAGTCAGAGACAAATCTCATCACTTTCATTTTCCTCATTTCAGACAAAAGTGCCACAACACTATGCCATTGATATGCACCTCTGAAAGCATGTAAATATCTAATGTCATGTTGGTTCTGAAACATGAGCTCACACGTGTCTGTGGTTTGCAGAAATATACAAAAGCAACGTCTGCTCCTGAAGGCTGGGTCGGCCTCCTCGCTGTGTCAGAGGGAGCTTTGTCTTTGTTGTTAACACAGGAAACGCATTAAGCTTTCAGGTCTCATAAGAAGCTTGTTTAATGGAAGTGAGTTTTCATTCAGAGCAGACTTTTAAACACTCTACACTCTCTGACCTGTCACAGGAGACACAGCCGGTACTTCCTGAGACATTCAGACGGTGGAGGAGAGGCTTCCTGCCAACAAACGTCACCCATCATCATCTATAACTTTACCCATAATGAAATCATCCAGTTACTCTCAGAGGTTCCTCGCTGCCGCTGCAGTGTTCCGTTTGTTCAGGCTTTGGTTTAAGCAGAAAGAACACATCAGTGATTTCAGTGTCTCTATGTCCTTTGCAGTAACACACTCAGACATAATGCTTTCCCTAGCCTCCTGACCTTAACCTTAACCATCACAACTAGATGCCTAGCCCTAACCTAAACGTAGTTGTATCCCTAACCCTAAAACCAAGCCCGAGTGTATCACTGACGACACATTTGCACCTTCACATTGCCGTAGTTACAATTTGTGTTAAAAAATCAACGGTTTGAGAAGTTGCACGTCAAAGCCAACATGTGTAATATTATTGCAATAATTCCACTCGCGCTCTTTCAGGAAGCCGAAAATCAACGCCTTTGTCGCCAGAGAGGAGAGCGTGGAAAGAACACCTGTACGTAGTTTATGTTAGTTTAGTTTGTAAATATTGTTTGATTGTAAATATGTTTTTTGATTGTAAATATGTTTTACATTGTTCAAATTTCCAATTTAACATGCAAAATCTGGTGTTTGTGTACAACTGCGATGTTACTCTAAATAAACCTTTTTGCTTTTCTTCATTTTGAACTGTTAAAATATTACTTTAACACCCAGTAATTGTAAATAACTGCCAGATATTGGAGGTTATTCTGGGACAACTGGACAAAAGCACTTCGTTACAGGACATTTTCTAGTTTAAGTGGTGACAGAATGTGAGGACCAGCCAGAAAGTGTCCTCACCTCTTATGTCTATGAGTAGTTGTGTTTCTCTCTCTTTATATGCAAAACTGTACAAGTCACCACCACGAGTCCTGTATGTCACTCAAACCAGGTTCTAGGCTGGTTGCCATGGAAACCTGCTGCACTCAGTGACTGACTCAAGTCCTTTGGGTGAGTGAAGTGAAAAATGCATTTGTATAATATTTATAAGGCTTGACTCAATAATGGCCAACACTAACCAGCTCTCCCAGCCCCATTTCTTTATGCTGCTCTAAGGAGCATGATGGAGTGTTTTTTCTCTCTGGAAATGAAGTTCTCACATCTTTCATTTCAGTAAAATAATCAAATCAGCATCCATGTATATGCATGTATATATATATATATATATATATATATATATATATATATACACATATACACATACATATATATATACATATACATATACATATACATATAGATATACATATACATATACATATACATATACATATACATATACATATACATATACATATACATATACATACATACATACATCAAAAACAATTCATGTGAGAATTGTGTCCCCTTGTCCTACAAGAAAGAACCCCGACCTTGTTAAACGAGTAACTAAGTAACTTTTACTCTGAGTACATTTTAAACAAGCTACTTTTTTACTTCAGGTATAGTACTTTTAGTGGTAATTTTACTTGAGGAGAATATTTCAGTACTCTTTTCCACCACATACAAGATAAGCAGTGCATGAAGTTAAATGAGTAGATTCTCTGACTCTTCACTTCAACAGCGCTGTGATACAGTGATGATGTGTAGACATCAAAACGAGGACAGCATTACTTTGACTGGGTTCTTCGACGCAGTACAGAATCCACAATACCCACGGGGAACATGTTTGACTTCCGGCTAAGAATAGACGCACTTCAAGACAATTCTCACTTTGGTTTAACAAGGACCGCATGGCTCACAATGGCCCTTAGAACCCCATATTTCCACAGTAATACCCAAGAGATTCTCCAAGGAAATCAAGCATAGGCCTTTGTCAAAGCACATGCGGGCTGGATGGGCAAACTCCCATGACCCCTCCAGTAGCCTTTAAAGGATAGAATGACTTGTTTTGTCTATGCCTCCTTCTCAGCACCCCGGCGGAGCAGCATAATAACCTCAATAACATCAAGCTCAACGTCCACACACACCTCTTGTGAAAATGGCAACCAAACAAGTCACAGTCCATAGGTTCTGTGTTTAACCTCCATACGACATTTAAAGGTGTGTCAACAGAAAATGACACAGAAGACACTTCTGCTTCTCTTACGATGGATCCTGTTCTAAACAAGTTCCTCCAAGTGTCAAACCTTGTCCAAGTATATAATGTCCAAGACATGGAGATGTTTTTGAGTCAACCTCACCACTCAGGGACACCTTCTTATAGCAAGAACTGGGAGGGAAGTTCGCTGGTGACGAATGTTGTTCTTCTTCATTTGCATAGTAAGTTTTCAATTTGGACCTTTAAGACAAAAGGTGGAAGAGGAGATGATAATCTCATCTCCAAGATGACACCTTCAGTGGTGGCCCATATAGCCCCTATAGCAGCTGTCACTTTTTAAGCCTTTTCTTTTTATCTTCTCAAAATGGGATGTCATTTAGTTTAGCACAAAGCGGCACAAACTGAAATTCAAACTCCAGTAAAACTGTGTAACAAATAAATTTTCCAACTGTTCGGCTTTCTGTCAGATTAATGCAGGTGTAAATTGTGCTTTGTGTGTAGCATTGTGGAAAACAGATAGCGTCTTCATCAATCACAACCACAGCCTGTTATATTTGTCCATCTATGGCCAACTGTCCTGATCTTCAATGAGCTTCAGCTTCATCCACAGAGAAAAGTAGAAAAAAAAATAAAGATTCTAAAAACACAAAAAAATGATAAAGAATTCTCTCTGCACTCAGAGAAACACCGGTTTTCCATCATTCCACCGTTTCAGCACCAGAATGATAGAAAACCTGATTCAAGCACAATTTCATCGTGTAGCACAACACAATTGCTTTTGTGACAACCCCAGAGGTCCCTTAAGATCCCAAAGGCATGAGGGGAAAAAAGCTGAGTTCAAATTGCCCACACTAACGACAAAGACATAGAAAATAGGAGTTTAAAAATAGAGCAATCATATGTTCAAAAACACTGGTACGGATTGAGAGTTCAAGTAACCGGCACGGATTATTATAGCACATGTATGCAGCACCATACATTAAAAATGTACATGTTCAGAGAGAGGTTATGAGTGAGGAGATAATAAGCAAATCCAACTCCACCAACACACGCACATAATCACGCACATACCTGACCCTTTGGTAAATAATAAATATTCTGTCAGGCTGCTGTAGTCATAATCGAGCCGTTTGTTTAAAGAGCTTTAACATCATACAGTTACCATCTCACGGCATTGGTTGCCTGGTAACAGGCCATTAATGAGGCTTTTATCGGAGGCAAATAAGATAAGCAACAACACCATTGGACTGTGATGACGTGTACACTGTGTATTGAATGAATAGCTTTCTTGTTCGAGTGTATCACAACAAAAATGTGACTTTGACTGGGTTCTTAAATACGGCACAAAAATCCATAATAGCCACAAGGAGAATGTTTGACTTTCTGCTTTTTTCTACTTTTTCTACTTTTTAGAAAACAAAATAAAATTTAAACTTTAATCCTGCTCTATCTCTCCCCTCACCTGCTCGGTCCCATCCTTCACTGTGTTACACAACACAAACTAAAGCAGCCGCGCTCTTCCTTGTGTGGTGTGAGGGGATTATTTTCCCTTGCTTCAGTGTGACTCATTTGAATCCCTGTCCTCCCTCAGTCACTATTTCTGTCTCCTGCTGCTGCTGCTGCTCAGGCAGGGGAGTGTGTGATGATGTGAGGGAGAAACCGCTGCTGCTCCACACCACACTCACTTCTAATTACTATTAATAATAATGTGAGTAAGAGTGTATTGGGGTTACAAACGTGTGTGTGTTTGTGCACGTGTGTACAGGAAGACGGAGCAGGAGGAAACTCTTTTTTTAGAAAAAGGCTCCTTTGAATCTACGTTTGTGTTGGTGTGAGCAGGATGCAACACCCAGAATACAACAGTGCACAAAGACGTCATAGGAAAAAAAGTGAAACTGACTCCCAAGGTTATACGGACGCTCGGAGATGCTCATACACACTTCTTCCTGGCAAAGTTCAGACGGTCAGATTGTAATTTCCAGCCCGACGACAAATAATAAAGAGCTCAGTCAAGGACCAACTTCAAAACAGGGCATTGTCTGAACTGCAAACAAACTTCAGCGAAGAGTGATTTTGTTCATAGTTGGTGACATTTGTCAGTAAAGGATTGTAAGAAAATGTAGTTCAATACGGATGAACATCCCAGCAAATGCCAACAAAAAAATTCAAATGACCGTACTAAACATACTTCTTCAGCTCACGTATCACTTTGCGTGATTGTAGAGGTAACACAAGTTTGATATATTGATTTCTGTGACTTGACCGACAGATGCGAGTTTAGCAGTGATTGTAACCAGTGGTTTGGACGCACACCAGCACTTCTGCTCTGGAAAATTCACTCACTTGATGATCCACTGATGCATATTTACTCCAAATGTTTTTCCATCTAAAGAGCAAACAACAACTATGACAATGTCCAGTAGCAGGATGTATTATCAGCTGAGCGAAGACTTGTCAAATCAGCATGTGGAACGCTGTCAGGAGAGTGTTTCTCTCCAACAGACAGGAAGTTGACTCACACCTATTGACCCAGTTCTCAAATGCAAGTCCTTAAAATTGAATTGCGTCATTTAACAGATTAAGATTCAGGGATTAAACTTCTATAACTATGATGTTTGGAGGTTCTTTCGATTTCTGTCAATTGTTTTCGTAAAAACAAAATGTAAAATCAGAACGAACCCTTCCTTCCATCTCCACTGAGGGATTTAACTACATTTTTATGAGCCATTGCAGAGCAGAGAGATGGTTATGGCATTTATCTCACGCGTCCCT
The DNA here is from genome assembly GCF_958295425.1 of Solea solea. Lineage (NCBI taxonomy): Eukaryota > Metazoa > Chordata > Actinopteri > Pleuronectiformes > Soleidae > Solea > Solea solea. The sequence goes on along the minus strand of NC_081134.1, from coordinate 41,731,736 downwards.
GTTTTGTGGGACACACAATGGCGCGGTGGTTAGCGATGGTGGCTGACAGCAAGAATCCCAATTTGACTGTGACCTTTCTGTGCTTGCATTTTGTCCCTGTGTCAGTGGGATCGGTCCTGGTTCTTCAGCTCCTATTAACAATCCAGAGATGGGCAGACGGGCTTAGGTTAATTGGCTGTAAATGTGTGTATTTTCTGCACTCACTGAGACATAACTGTGTGTTAATGGAACCATGTGTGGCGGAATAAAATCAGTCATTTAGCCCACGTTAGGGTTTACCCCAGACTAAGGACACAGATTCAAAAGCACTTGAGATGAGACGTGATTCCAAAAATAAGCTAATACTTTATTCACAATTATTAAAAATACTCATCGATAAAAATATTAATTTGTGACACTGTATTTGCACACACTACTCTACCTGCCCGCAAAGCTCAGCTTAGCAAAACACAAAGCCCGGGCCAGGGCTGGGGGCCTACACCACAGTGATTACCGTCAACCATCCGCATGACACCCAAGTGCTGTATAGTTGAGGGACCAATGACGGACACCACCACCAGGGGACCAGCCGCCATCTGCCCCACAGCTCCTGCCCTGCAAGGAGACACAGAAATGATCAGTGAAGTCAACTCCAGCAGCTCACAATTACACCCACATACCCAAATGTAATAGACTAAATCAAAATAAACAGATTACAAAGAAACCAAACAATAACATGCACAAACACAATCTAAATAATTTCACAAGGCAATCTAAAGAACAATACAAAAATAATCAAACCAAATTAATCAAAACGAGAGAACATGCATTAGTTCAAATCAAACAACTTAATCAAAAATAAACACAGGACACACAAGCAACCAAATAAACATAAAAAACTAATAACAAGCAAAAACAATAGTCATAACTATAATTGACACTATCAGATAAAGTTGCAGTAGTAAGAGGGAGAGCACCGTGATTAACAGGCTGGCCCAGTTACCTGCCAAGCGAGCAGAGAGCAAAAATACTCACACTCCTTAATGTTGTGTAGAAACTTGAAACACACAAAGATCAGCCTGCATATACAGTACACACCAGAGGAGCAGTGCTACCAACAACTAGAGACCAAAAAGCCATTCAGTCAGCGGCCTAACAAGAGCTACCAGCGGCCAGAGTAGAGCTGCAACTAACGATTATCTTAATTATCGATTAATCTGACAATCATTTGGTCATTAAAATATAAGAAAACCTTAAAAAAATGTTGATTAGTGTTCGTCAAACCTGGAAATGATGATGTTCTCAAATGTCTTGTTTAAAATGATTAACTTTTAATGATTTATTTGTTAATAAATGAAGAAAATACTCACATTTAAGAAGCTTAAACAATCGGAAATCTTGTTTTAATCATGAAAAAAGCTTTGAACCGATTAATCGATGATCAAAATAGTTGTGATTAGGCCAGAGCATAATGTAGTCAGCTTACCTCGCAACACCGATGTGTTCACCCACAGTGGAGGGAGCACACTTCAGCTCCGCGAGGACAACACAGCAGACTGCAAAAACAACAGAGTGGAAGCAAGTGTGACGTCACTACCACTCACCGCGACGTCACAACCGTGCACAACAATCCTACAAGCATAACCTACCGCATAATTAGGGAGTATGGATCACAGCAACCGGTCACAGCCACGCCAAACAGCGATCACAGCATAACGCTGACTCCGGAAGGAGGGTACGACGCACATCAGAGGCGCACTCACCTGCGCATATATATACCAGTGGGCGGCACTGCTCAGTAATGACGCACTGATGGCTGATTCTGTCTGGTGATTTCAGCGCACGCGTAAAGAATGCGGGTCACTCGGAATCAGCCAATCACACTGAGCCTCAGAATGAGGAATAAAGGTGAATCATGTGACTTTGAGTGTGGCATGGTGGTTGAAGTTAAAGTTGGTGCTGACTGTATGACACTGAATGTTGGCCCTGTGCTAGAAGGCTGAGATTGGCTTCAGCTCTGCCTCAACGACTCTTACAGATAAGCAGCAGTCCAGTATAAATGAGTGCTTTTTTTAATTTCCCTCAGGGGGCTTAACCATCTCTTCAGTTTTTTGACCCCTTCTCTCTCTTGAGACGAGAAAAAAAGTCAGACTAAAAAAAAAGTGCATTGTGCATATTGTCAGCGAGAATGATGAAACAATGTTATTCTTACGGAAGAAACGTGAGACTTCACACATTGTGCTAATGCTGTCATTGGAAAAAATGATGCAAGATGTTGCAAAAGAGTTGAAAATTGGCCCTTGACACACACACAATGTCTGTGCTTATCACATGATACAGTATGTGTATGTGTGTGAGAGACACAGTCCGGCTGTCTGGATTTCAGCAGCAGCAGAGTTGGATAGAGAAGGGCACAGGGATCACTCGGGGAAAGGAGAAGAGAGGAGGGGGAGGAGGAGGAGGAGGACGACGACGATGTGGAGCAGAGGCAGGGTAAGAAAAATATGAGAAAGGTGAAAGCAGGAAAGAGGGTTAGAGTGGGACAGTTAAATGTCAACACTGGGCAACAGGGGACAAGCACAGGAGACGGTGATCTAAAGATGAAGACACAAAGAGGAAACAGAGCCTTAAGGCCTTTGCCCATCAATGTGAATAAAAGATACAGACTCAAGTCATTTTACTTAATAATAGAAAAAAAGAAACGAAAACCTGGATTCAGACACTGAATGAGAAAGTATTCCCATGGAAAGACTGAATGTCAGGCAGTTTAATGATTTGAGGATGTTTATTTGTAAATTATTATTTTAATGTCACATGTTAACAATAAGCATTGAGATTGGTTAGATGTGTACTCATCAGAAGCAAAATTCAAAAAAAAAAACATTATAGTGACCTGAGAGAATCATGTGGAGCTTTTAGAGAATGTAATGTAATTTTTTTTAGCATGTTCTACCACAAAATTCTTTTATACTCGTGTCCATACGATATTTACGCAGTCCTTCTCGGATTTTTGTGACCCCACCATCTCTCCTTTTCTTTCAGACATTACATTCCTTTCAACACCATTCATCCCTGCCTTTACAGTCACCTGGTTGTTATTATTATCAGCAGAGAATTTTCATCCAAGATTATTTTGGTGGAACGCCCACTGTACAATCTGTCCAACACCAGACACATTAAAGAGCAATATTGCTTGTTTATTCATTTATTTATTACCTAAGACATTTTTTTAGAGAACAGCATTAGTGCATGAGTTTAATGGAAAGATGTCACCCGACAAAATGATTCATTAATTCATGCAACTAACAGCTGTACCTTATGGGTTGCTGGCTGCACAAAAAAGTGAAATGATATCTTTATTAGAAGAAGGGCTCCCACTTTATTTTCAGACTGAAAAACTGTGACACTCAACAGAAGGAACATTTTCACAGTGTGTTTTTTTAGTTCCTCACCTCAACCTCTGTTCACGCAGTCATACTTTATTTCCTGCAGTCGCGGTCTGGGCCACTGTCACTCAGAAGGACGCAGCCTATGTAGTCTGCATTCACCAGGAAACCAGAGGTGACTGTTGAGAGGAGGTGTCAGCAAAAGCACAAGATCCACATAGAGTGGGACAGAATAAGAAGTTGAAGTGGGAAAGAAAAAGAGTGGTTTACGGGGGCAGAGGAGACAGTGGGAACTTAAGACTGGGAGGATGTCCTGTTTGGGTCATGTGCTTCTTACTGTGAGAAACATAATGTGTTCATGTATGTGTGGTCTGGTTTAGCCAAGACTGGGACTCACTTCTGAGGACCCATTGTTCTTGTGAGGACAGTTCTGTAATTTATTAAAGCTTTATGGGGAGCAGGGGGTGGTCACACTGCATGTCAAATTACTGTAAGCCAATACAGCATCCCCACAAATATATATAGGACTTCTAAGTGTTTGTGTGTGTGTGTGATTAATTATAAAACTAAAACATAACATTTGACCTGTGTAGTGATTCGTCATCCATGAGACCAGAAGTAGCAGATAATAAACAAAAGTAAAAGTAAAGACCGGAGCTTTGGAAGTCACTTACAACAGTAAAGCAAATAAAGTGTTTCAGGCTCTCTCTGTGATTCCCTTTGCTGTGAAACCCGACACATCATTTCCATGCAAGATATACACAGAAACACCGGGAAAGGAAACAGAGAGACTTAAGTATAATATGGTCATTGTAACGCGAGGAAGGCTCCAGCTCGCATGAGTCGGCAAGTTTCACTCTCTTCATGCTTCATTGACATCAGTCTTCGCAGCGACTGTAACTCCTCGTCAAAGCATTAACATTTTATTTTCCAGCATTTTCACTTTTCATGTGCACAAAAGACGGAAACTCATTTTTATAGATAAACCAAATTGTGTTTTCCATCTAATGTTCTTGCAGGTGGTGACTCACTGAACTGTTCCATGCACAGTTAAGTCCATGGCTACGGCTATAAATGTCCCTTGCCTAGAATTCACCATATTTTTGTTGCTTATTCTTTCGTGTTCCAGGTTATTCTCAGAGTATTCAGACCCCTGTAGTGACTCTTTTTCAAAAAAGCAAATCTAGCGACTTCTTCCTGGTGTTATCGGAGACTTTTGGAGACGTGGAAGCACGTATTGCTTTATTTCTCAGTGAGCAGCGGATGCTGTCGTGGGACCCTCCCCTGTCCCAAAGCAATCACAGGTGGTTGTTGGTGAGAATGGCAAATATGCAAATTAGGTGATGACTAAAACTACTTTCCTTACAGAGGAGTTGGCACCACTGCCTGTCCCTAAATACACCAGACTCCTCTGTTAAACGTTGAGATTTTGGACATTTCCTAGTTCTTTTAACTGATCTACACTCACACTGACATTGCTTGGTTTGATTCTTGTGATGGACGTCGTTCTATTGACTCTTCCAGTGACGACACTCCCTGATCAATTGTCATATTTTAGTATCAGCTCAGCTCACTTGGAATCTCATCACAGCAGGTACTAAAAAAAGCACCAGGATATGGTATTACTGTTGACCTTCCTCTGTGCCATGACTTATAATAGACTGTACAATATATCACATCTCTACATAGATGATTTTGAATATGAGAAAACAAAGGCACTTGTCAAAGGGCAGAGGCATTATTTGTTGTATGTATAGCTTATTGAACTGTGCTTTTTTATCATTATTATTATGTTTTTTTATTTGTATTGTTTGCATGTTTTCATGCAGTGTTAAATTTTTGTTTTAAAGCATGCTCTTATTTTGGTCTGCTGGTTATCAGATCGCCCAATACTTCAACAGTTTAAATTGCAATATAATTGTCTTCAGCATAAATCAATATAAATCTTGTGCAATGTGCATACAAACTTTGACATAATGCCTGCTATTAAAAGTTGTGCCTCAGATTTGTGAAATGTTTTAACCCGTTTTAACCCATTTTTATCATGAAAACAATCCAAAAACGGCTGATTTGAAACTTACCATGTGATTCCACATCCCTGCTGTGTGACATAGTCTACCATTATGCTTTATGGTAGAGCATAAGAAACAGTCTGCAGCCTTGAAAAGCCTCAGCAGAGCCACAGAACTCTGCACTTTGCCAGCAGTTCACCTATCTCAACAGTGCAGCTCTGTGTGGAAGCATGGCACTCTCGCACTTCCTGCATCGCTTTTGGTCAAAACTGCTGGGTCAACCTACTTCCCACTATTCTTCTGTCAACTCTGGGAAAAAAGCTTTAATATCCTTCCTGCCTCTAAGACCCTGGCCATGCAGGCGTAGTGAAAAGCCATCCTCGAGGGCAACTGCGCTGCGAAGTGTCCCCTCAGTGCCGAGTGAACAATTGTCTCCCGTGTTTGTGTCTCCTTGTTTTGCCTCTCTGGAGAAAGAAAAACTTGTGTGGCTTCCTGGACACTTTCAGATGGAATAAATACTGCCTGATACATATTCCCATTTGTTTGTTTAGGTGGAGACAGCGATGATGCTGCGATTGTTCTGTGGTCACTGCGGTTGTCTTCCCAGCGCTGCAGCCCAGCCTCTGGACATCAGTGACCATCATCACCCGCTGACAGCGATGACTGCATTGTTTGACTCAGAGTTTATTTACACGACACAGTGATAAGATGTGAAACTGCACGGCTGTGTTATTTTTTTGCATTGTTTCAAAGGTTTACACTGACACAAAGCAAATTTGTCATGGGTTTGGCCGTGCGGCCGTTTGTATAGTTCCACATAATGTTGTTTGTCTTAATAAAAGAATTCAGAGTTGGTCTGAACGCACGCACACAAACACCAGCCTGAATAAACTCTCCCAGTGATTCAGAGTTGTGCGGTCAATGCTCACACCACTGTCATTCTTCACCATCACAAACAATAGAAAAGCTTAGAACTGTTAGGGCGTTTGACTTGACACATATTTTCAGTCTGCCTGACAAAGTTCTTGAGGCATAAAGTTTGTGTTTCATTGACATTTTCCCGACATAACTAATGGTTATTTTGTCAGTGATACATCTCATTTATTTTCTAAATGAATGTGTTAGTTTTGCCCAAACAATGACAGAAAGTTAAATGTCATAAAATGTCAGTCAGTGTTTCGCAGACCTCAAATTGATGAGGTCCTCAAATGTTTTGTTTACTCACATTTAAGAAGCCAATACCTGAGAACTTGCTTTTGATATTTTATATATTATTTTATATTTTATATTTATATATTTGATATTATATCATGATAATGATTAGTTTAATATTCAAACAGTTGACGAGTCATTTTGTAGTTGAGTACTAATGGATTCATTGTTGTAGCCTTAGTCTTATTACAATCAATGTAATCCAGATAGGGAACGTGAGTGAAAATGTTGCAGGAGAAACTCTGGATAATCCAAGTGACTCTTTCACTGTGTTCAATCACCATCCATGTTTGGCTTGGTATTTCTGGACCATGTATGTTTATCATTAACAAGTATGGGTGTCACGATCTCCATTGTAAATTGAATATTGATTGAAACGACGTCCCGATCTCGACCTTTGAAAGCAAAGGTGGAATCGAGGATGTAACCACGCCTCCAGTGTGACAACTAAAAGTAACCATGGCAAAGTGCTTATTTTTTGGCTCTGAAATATCACCGGTGTGGAAATATGTTGCGCTCTCTGTGAGATAAAACCATAGTGTGTCAGCTATGTTATGCACATGAGATAGAGAGCATAGCACAGGACATCTCCGCATGCATCATAAGGACTTGGACGAAACTATGAAAACACAGGCCACAAAATTCAACTCACGCTAAAGCTGTATTTAAGCATTTAATTAGTGTACTGGAAACAGGCTACAAAATACCAAGCAGGTCCCATCTCACTGCTCAGGTGTTGCCTTCCATGTGTGATAATGTCAAAGAAAAACTGGCCCTGTAAACCAGAGGTCAGTGCAGATTTAGTGGCCTTAACAACATATTACTGGACCTACACAGAGCAACACAGAGCTACATGACTCTCTATGACTTCTCTTCTTTTTACACGTAAGTTTCCAATTGACTGGTTATTGTTACATTCATATTGTTAATAAATCAATTGATAATAATCCTAGACGTATTTAGACGTGTATAAAAATGGCAGATCCATCTGCACTAAGAGAGGGAAAAATAGAATCTAATTGAGGATTTGGAGAATTGTGACACCCCTATTAATGAGAGTTATTGCAGTTTTTCTGATATATACTTGTATCACCATCAGGAAATAAGACAATCTGTGAACATGACACTAAACTATCATACTGTGTGTCGAAGATTACACTGCATCCATTCAGAGATCACGCAAAGAAAAAGTAAACTGTGAGTTCTGCTTTGATTTGAATCTATTTGTGACCTTAAATAGTATCTACAGTAAATAATCAAATAAGCAGATGGCGGATTCTGTGAGTGGGTTTGTGGATCACACATACATTTCCACACTGATAACTCCTGAGGCTTTGTTTGAAAGCGGGGAGCGCTGAGGTGGCTGGTGCAGCGTCACGACTCCAGATGGGAGGAAACACCTGACGACCTAGAGTGATGAAACTTGAAACATATGAGAATTTGATTTACCTGCCTCTGAGAGAGGTTTGAAACAAACAAATGAATGAACCTCATGACCCTGGGCTGGATTTAAGCTTGTTGTTTCAGAGTTTATTCATTTAAAAAAAAAATAAAAGCTACTGAAGACTCCACAGAGGTGGAAACATAAAAGAAAGGCAACACTTAGAATAGCAAACGGTTTTGTAATATCGTTGTATTTTTCCTGGAATTTCCGCCTTGGTAATAACAGCTTGGTTTATTAAAGCAATTTACCATCTGCATAGAAAAGAATGATTTTGATTTTTAAAGAGGTGGAAAGTTAGTGTCGAAAGCAATTTGCTTGATTCTAGAAGCACCAGAATGGTCATCAAAAAAAAAGTAAGTTATTTAAAAGTTATTTCCAAATAATATCTAGATAATAGCATTGGTGATGAGAATTATCATTGGCTACCTTCACATTACAATGTTTTTTAATTAAATTGATAATAACCATGTTATAAATTTACAGACATTCTGCATTAAGACCAAATAATATATTATATTATCATATTGTTACTGTACTGTAATATAAATGATACCTACACATATATATATATATATATATATCACTCACATGTCACTCATCAGAACTGATGAGATGAACAACATGTGAATAATTAGTGTATATATAACTTTTGCTTTACTAGTTATTCAGAGCAGTGTGTCACAGGAGAATTTGAGTCTTAAACAGTGGGGCAATATCAAAATATGTGACTACTATTAAAGTTAATATTTTATTCTGATCATGTGGATCAGTATCGATCATGTGCCGCGAGTCACATTCACTCTCGTATCAGTTTCCTGAGTGAAACCCTGCTATGAGCTGTTTGTGGATCAGATAAACAGGAGGCGGTAGAGGTCACATGTCTGCTGAGGGTCACTGTGTCAGATTAGGTCGAAACAGAGACGTACATTTGTTTTGTTGACTTCACTCAGACGTTACAACCGACGTAATGATGATGGAGGTTGAGGGGAAAGAAGACAAGACAATATGACACAGCTCCTCTTACTCTTGCACTTGAAGAGCTCTCTGTGCTCTTAATGGTCGACATCACATCACAACACACAGGGGAGGAGGTATGCAAGACTTTTAGTCGGGATGTCACCTTCATTGTCACTGTGACACACAACTATTCAGGGCTAACGGCTCCCAAAACCCCCACAACTGCCAAATCAAGATATAATCATGCTTTTTTTTAATGTGTAATCTGACCTCGGTAAATGTATTTATTATCTTCATGCGATGAAGCAACCAGAGAAACCAAGAAAGGTTAAGAGAGACTTGATATTTAATCAGTGTTTCAGCGCCAGCGGCTGATATGAAAAGTGACAAACACAGATGTCTAACGCTGTGGGCGGACGTGGAAAAAGAAAAGTAACCTTTGCTGTGTTTAGTTTGCCTTGTGTTTAAAGAACTGAAGAGTGTGCACAGTATGATAAATCCATTTTTTCACACGTGTGTAACACAGAAGAGGCGATGCACATACAGTAGACAGCACGGACAGAGTATAACTTTACAGTACGAGGTCTTGATCTCATCTCATAGTTGTTTTTGTTTCCACTGAGACCCTCGCTCTCTCATTGAGTATTCATTTATTTGACAGGATGTGATAAATTACACTGTTATAGAACAGTCCAAAGGGGCTCAGGTAGTCACACAAGAAATTAAAGTCCCAAAATACACAAATATTAGTGTTGCCTTCTCTTTGGGTTTAACACCAGTGTTTTTTTTATATCCATTGGCAACAGTTTATTCACAAACTCAACAGTAAGATCAAACTTGCAGGATCAACATTGAGTCCAAATTTGACCTTTTCTTTCATCTCTCCAAGTTGTCACATAGGATCATATTCAAATTGTCCACGGGGGAGTCTTTTGTCCACCGGTTTACAGTTCAGTCGCTGCCTCTGACGGATTCTTTGGCCTTCAACAACAATACAGTGCTCTGAGAAGAATCCCCCGAGCTCCACGGTGCCGAGTCCATGAGCTGAATGATCGAGAACCCACAGATTTGGTCATTTGTCCCTGATAAGTGACGACGACATCGAAACCGCCAACACCCTCTGTGACACACATTCACCACACTTTAAAGGAGAGCTCTGCATCACAAAAAATAAATATTAAACCAGACTAGCAAAATAAAACCAAAATAAAAGATAAAAAAAATAAAAAGGGGGACACTAAGATTGATACCACCAATGCCTGCGTGATGAATAGGCTGCAGGAGCTAAGGGTTCACGGTAGTTTAGTCGAGGATTAAGATTGACAACAGTGGTAAACAGGTATAGTCTGGTTTTGTCCAGTGATAAACTGTCTGCCTGGAGTCTCTACTGATTATCAGGCCTCTGGTTTATGTCGAGAAGCTGCCGGAACATAACAAGACATCAAACAGCAGGTTTTTAAACATCAAACTAAAACTTTTGTCTTGGGATAGAGAATTTTTCTAAGCTTTGTTAATGTGACGCTGACAAGTGAAGTGTGTTACTCACTGTAGGCCACACCTTGATGTGATAGTATGTTGATGAGATGCTGTAAAAGGCTGATGGGATGTGATGATATGCGACAGAGCGAGCTTTGCTCGAGGTAAACAAGATCAACCTGCCAGTGATTGTGTCTTAATATTTCACAGACCGGTGGTACCCATCAGGTGTTCTCCTAGTAATTATGTTTCTGTACAAGTACATTACAACAGGAAACAGCACACTCTTCATTTGATATACGGAGGATGAGTTGCTTTGACACTCTCACAGCACTTGGTTTAGGTTAGTAAAACCTCATGGTCTGGTTTAATACAGAAAAAGGTTAATACAGTGACTTCAGACACAACCTGTTTATTTACACTCAACCCAACTCGCCATCTTTCACGAACCTTAACCAAAGTGTTGTTGATATGAACCTGGACTTTAGTGAGAGAGACACTTCCTGTTGCCTTTTCAAAAGTTAAACAATGCAAGGTGTTTCTTTTTTTGTTTTGTTTTTTTAAAAAGAAAAATATATATAGAGAGGCGGTTTTATAAAAAAAAAAAAAAAACGGATTGCTCTCCGTAGTGGGCATCTGTGGTGGTTCGCAGAGCCAATTATAGGATATCTGACACACTGACAAATCTCCCAAATCCTCTACGCTCGCCTTTGTTGTCTACAGATTGTTGTGGTGTTTCAGTGAAAAGCTGGAACTTAATCCTCGTCCATCTTCCTCTCCTCTTCAGGCCAGGTTGTCGCTCCTCTTGCTGCACCAGACGACCAGGGCGATCATGGCCATTGTGAGGAAAACGGGGATGAGGATGAGGATGGTGAGCGTCTTTTCCGGCGGGTCCACCCACACTATGTGCTCCATGGTGCAGTTGGAGAAAAAGTGCTTGTGTATGTGGATAATGTAGGTCTCCACCAGTGGATTGGGCCAGTAGCAGTGCACAAATTGGGACTTTGTCTCCGTGCAGAGTGTGAAGATGTGATACTCACTAGAGAGGAAGAAGGGAAGAGGAGAAAGAAAGGATTAGAACAAACTCACCCCTGACTGCTGTTGAGATAAAGGTATCAAAGTAGTGAGAGGGTGAACAATGGACATTTTCCCACCTATTAAGAACCAGAATGACCTAATCCATTCTTCTGAAGGGCACACCGACATTAAAAAGTCAACGATGGTTTAACTAGTATTAATCAGAGTGCTCATGGCTCTGTACGTGTACCCTAGCTGGGGGAATTGTGTCTCTTATTCGTTTTCCTACCATCTACACTCCTCTGTTTCAGCAGGCACCTCAGAGACTTTATGGAGCTTTTCAAGCTTAGAGCTCTGCCTTTATGAATCCATTCAGTCCACTCTAATCCCTCTTCCTCCATCCTTCAGGTCCAGCTTTCTTTCTTTTTGACATCCACATGAGGTGTCTGTATTCTCACCGTCTTCACTAATACTGTCACGTTTACACTGTCTCCATGTCCTGTCCACACTGGCTCCAAATCTGAAGATGAAATGTCTTGTTTACATAATTGCACCGTGGAGGAACTGCTGTAAAGGAACTGTACCACTGCTGTTGTTCTGTGGGCTGAGCACTATCACTTTTAAACCACAATTTTCATCATGGCTCAGTTTAAGTCATCTTAGACCATGTTCAGGTAATTAAAAATACTTTGTTCCGTCTCTTCACACTTTACATTTCTGACTACACATGGTAAATTCAGAGATACATTGCATGTAGGACTGCAGCAGCCCGAGAGGCCAAAAAGGGCTGTAACACTATACTATACGTGATGTGAGTGGGTAATTATCGTTGAAAAGACACGAACATAAACATTACAGCTGACAATCAATCACCAATTTACAAGATAGCATCTAGAGCATGACAGTGGGGCCCGTATTGTTTGTGCATGCGTGCGTGCATTTGTCCCCGTTCCTCATTTGTGTCCTCTGCAACTCTGCCCAGGTTCTGCCTGATTAGCACTCGGGGAGGTGCAGCTGTCCTGGTGATGACGCTGCTGCTGCTGCTCTCGCTCCCTCTCAGCTTGGATTTTTGATTTGGGTCAGTGGGGGAGTGATGAGCTCCATGTAGGGGTCAAAGAAGACATTTTTCTGGCTCTATGCCTTTTTCGGACGTGATGGCAAAGCATGAAAGCGGGATAAAGTCATGCAAGTGGAATCAAGTCACTACACCTTTGCCCATGGGTTGCCCACACGACCAATCAAGTTCTACGGCAGAGGTGTCAAAACTCGCGGCCCACAGGGCCACATGTGGCCCTTTACAAACGTACAGAGACAATAATATGTAGACCATAATCCACTTCAAATAAAGCGTGCTCATCTCATTAGTGGCTGCAGGCTCGACAGCAGCAGCATCTGGCCTACACTTCTGTTGAACCATAAATCATAACAATAAATTATATATTATTACTAGGTCCATATAGAACCATCATTCCTCCCTCGTTCCCGAGTGCCCAACAAGAATGCAGAAAATCAATATGTTAGATGAATGACAAGCAAGTACACACATACACACACAGCAAATGCCCAACCTTAACCTAACCACTAATCAATTTAAATATAAGCTGAACCAGTTCCTCAGAAAATAGGTTCAAGTACACACACACACAGCCTGTGCATCCTTCCCTGCGGTCCATGAAGCTGCTGTCTGCTCATTTCAAACACACAAAGCCATGATAGAGACTACAGGGTCCTCCGCAGAGGTCACTGAAGGTCATGCCATGCTGAATAAGGAATCCACTTCCAATTTTTTTATTTTTGAAACGTTATCAGCGGTCATTTGGGAAACTGAGGACAAATGTTTAAGCCTGAGTGTCATGACAGCAGACAAACATTAGGACTGAAAGGACATTTTCAGGGCAATTTTCAAAGTGTAGCACTGTGTTCCATTCAAATTCACGGTAATAACGTTCCTTTCAACCTGAAGGGAGAGTCCATTAAGAATAAGTAGCAGTCCAAAGGAAAAGCCATCCAATGCACTCTGAAGCAGAAAAACTGTAAAAGTTAAAATCCAACACGTTTTGACTCGACAATCTTCATCAGGGCACACGTGAATTTTGAATGGACTATTGCACTGATGTTTTGTGACCCAGTGCTCGCTCCTCTATGCTGATTTGATGTTCAGTGAGTGTACAGAATATTAACATAAGACACTCAGGTATCAGACTATCAGTCTGCCACCAGCATGTTTTCATCTGAGAACAGCATTTACAGCCACACTCTGTCAAAGCGTCACCTTACAGACACACAAGGTATCCTTCTGTTGGCTTTCAGTTGACTCCTGGTGTATTAGGACACTCAGAGAAGAGAAGGGGTAAAAATAATAGTCAGAGATCGAGGTTAGGGCCAAGAAATGGACTGAGATTAGGGTTAGGGTGATCTCAGTGTCTAAATGTGAGACTCAGTGCGTCTCTTTCAGATGCGGGAGGATACCTTGTGCATCTCAGGATCAGGTAAAAACATGAGGAGAAGCAAAGATTTCTTCTCTTCATCATTCCCTCATCTATCGGAATTTTAAATAAAGTTGCATTGACTTTTTCTCAGGTAAAGATGCATTATCTGAGAAACTGAGATGAGGGTTTTTATAGTGTATAGAGGACGGTTATGCTAATGATGGCTCTGTTGCACCATCGAGTCATATTTTTTGACATGCCTAAAAACCATCCTGTACAGAACACTGTGTTTTATGTCATTTTAGTGTAATTGTACAGCACCGTGGGCAAATGTGCTCTATAAATTGAGTGGATTGAATTTGGGGAAAAAACTGTCTTTGCTCAACTTTACTCAACACTATTTTGTAACACATATATAATGTGTGAAGAGGAGAATGTATTAAAAACTGATGTTAACTGTGTGCAGTCTGTGGGAGACAAACTGGCATCAGTAACTTCACAGTAAGTTATAAGGATGGAAGGTTTTGTGATGAAGAGCATGCTGTGGGGTGATGAGTGCGTGAGCAGCATTTCAAATGTGTCGCTGTGCATGTTTTGTATAAACTTGTTCATTGAATAAAGTTCATTTTGTTTGGCTATACTTTCTTGATAGTGACAATTTAAATGCAAATTCATACTCAGGGATTCATTAGAGGCCCTTTGATAGGTCGGCTTCGGTTTATGGTCACTGAGAGAAAACAAGAACCGAATGGTGAGAAGCAGCATGAAGCTCTGTCAGAGAAAAACAGAGCGAGTGCATGACAAATGGATGAAGCAGGTGGTTCTTTTTCCCGGAATCATTGAATTTATTTTCCCCCAGTAAATCTGTGACTCAGACGGTTATTTTAGTGTTGATCTGAACCTCCCATGTGAATGTTATTGTGAAGGAAAGTTGTGGCTCTGTGGTCAAAGGAAGAAAATAACAAGATGAATGTGAGAGGCCAGAGGTCAGCGGAAGGAATGAGGTGAAAAGCCGGGGTAAAGATAGATACAGACAGGTGGTCTGGGACCAGATGTGTCCTGAAAACACTGCAGCAGGGGGCTGACTTTAGCACTGCAGTTTTCTCTCAACACAACTATCTTGACAGCACCACAAAGCAGGAGACAACCCTACAATATAGATCTGTCACACAGGAAGACAACAGCACTTTAGAAAAGAGGTGACACAACGATGGGGACAGCTGTTCAGTGTCCACATGTCTCTAATCTTTCACAGCTTCCCATTGCTTGTTTCACAAAATGTCAGATTTGCGCTGTAGTAACTTGGAAAAACCGCCTCTACTGCGGTTCCCCCTGAAAGATTTTCACTTTAATCACTGACAGATTAAACCACGCGCTAACAAATGACAGGAAGCTGCTCAATTTCCCTCCAAAGATTTCTCAGAAGATTCTCTGCAATTCTTCACAACAGCACCTCATTGTTTTGCTAAAGTGTGGATGATTAGGAGGAAACAACAGAGAACACCAGCATCAGTCAACAAGTGATTTCCAATGAAATCTCCTTCAGGACAGAAAGACAATGACCTGACACAAACACCACATGAATGCTGAACACTCTCCTTTCATATGGTGGATGTAGTGCTTATCCAACGTACAGAAATGTGCAATTCCAGGACTTTTTTTACTAAATGACAACAGATCTGCATACAGTACAAAGCTGAGGGACTTTGAAAGGAGCAAATACATGTAAATGAAAACAGAGGGAGAAAAAGATTGCTGCGTAATTCTCTATGGACCCTGCATTTGTCATGATCACACAATTCAAACCAAACAGCTTTACAATTTCCGACTTGAAAAGCCAGAGCTTTGCCTGCTCCTACTTTTGCTGGTCTTTAAAAGAGGGGAAGCTCATTTCAGGCCCAGTTATTTATACATAAATCCTTACCTAACTTCTGCAAACGAACAACTAGAACAAAAAACTGAAATGCTATAAAAGTGTTTCTATTTACAGTGTAGGCTATGTACATCACACAATAGGCTATATACATCACACAATGACCAGATATTTTTCTGCAGACTTCCCTCACAAAATCCACACAGGACTGAGACAGAAAAGGCTCCACTGTCCTGTAGGTTTCTGCAACGCTGTCAATCAAAAACTGGTTCAAGCCCATGTCTCCGCACCCGCCCATCCCCCATACACTTTCATGGAAGCTGAGCTTCCCTGAGAGTGACAATTTTGCAGCATTTGTCCAATCACCGTCAAGCTCACGGTAGTGAAAAAAAACGTATCCTGTGCGGCATTATATGGCAATTATATTTTATTTACATTAAATTAATTGTATTGTATTTTAATGTAATTAATACATTAATAATAATATATATTAAATTACATTATATGGCAATAATAACACAGTTGAAGCTCAGCTTCAAGTGCTTTTAATGCGGAGGCTGCTATGGGAATACGAAAATCACAGCTAAACAGCTGATTCTGAACAAACTAGTGACACTAGCGTTAGCACACCTTTAGTATTGAAATGTAAATACAGCGCAGTACATATTTGACAACACTTTATAGGAAGCTGAGCTTCCCTTGCTGTCTGAGAGCAATCGCCACTGGTTATTATAGTTTCTACATCGGAGGCGTATATAGAGAGTGACAGCCTAATTATTCCTAACATAAATGACAGTTCTGTGCGTTGCAGTAATTGCAATTGTCCATACTATTCATATCAAGGCACAAATACAATTCCATACATTAGTCAGGTCATAATTACTGAAAATAAAAAGAGGAAAAAGCAGAGAAAGAAAAACAAGGACCTACATGATCAGGCACAATGTATTTTCTTCATATTCAAACCATAATATACAGCTCATGGGGTGGGGTTCCAGTAATTCATAGACTTATTTTTGCCACAATTCTTCCTCCCATTTTCCAGTCATTCGCAACTTCCACTTGTCCCAAGCCCTCCCTTCTTGCCAAATTATATTTAGTAACTATATCAGTAGTCATAGATAATGTAATGTATGCAGTTTATGTTCTGCATTCATAATCATAATGTTAAGGAAGGTGATAAATTGGTCTGATCTTATTGGTGTGCAATCAAGATCACAAGTTATTTTGCAAAAGAGACATAGTAAGGTCAGCAGGTCTTCTCAAAGCCTCCAGAGCATTATTTTTTATTTTTAGCTGCAGCAGAAAGTTCTTATATTAGTATGTGATGAAATGAATTAACTGATAAAGAATGAGGGGGTTTCCATCCATAGAGATAAGGCTTTTTTTCTTTGCTGCAGAATTCTTCTCTGCTGGTTTGATCATTTTAGAGATGAGTCATCACTTAGCAATACAATGTCTGGAACACATAGAGTTTGAGTCCTGATAATAATAAAAAGACTCTAAAAAAGGTCAACCGACGTACATTCAAAAAACCTATGAAAATAGGTTATTAACGGTGTTCTGGTCACAAAGAGATTGTATCTGTGTATCAATTTATACCATGTAAATTAGTGATTAGTATGTTGTGATGTTAGGGAGATATTGTTCCATACTTGTCTCCAATCAATCAATTACTTTTTTAAATCTGCATTCCAAACTGCAGCTATGCCAATAGAGCAGTTTCTCCTGTATTGTTTTATATATGTTAGAGATAGGGCCATTTCAATTCTGCAGGATTTCAACAAGTTGGGAGAGGATGATTCCCGGGTACCCCATATGGTACACAGTTAAGTAAAAGAAAGAGGAACAAGGTCAGATGTTTGAGTGAGTACGAGAACACTGCCGCTTGCCTATTTATGTTCCCGCTGCTCCGAATGCGCATGACCTAGACAATCTTCCGCTTTATGTGAACAGCAAACATTTCACATGTGGAAACACAATTTCAGAGATGGAAACTATACTCCTCGTGCATAACTGCATGATGAAATAAAGCTGCATGCTGCAGATATTTGTACAGTGACTGTCATAACACCCGTGTTTGCTCATACCTGATGAAGTGTGTGAGGTTACACCAGTGCTGTGGATCTATCTGAGCCATGTCCCGCTTGAAGTACTCGCCGCACACCTCCACCTCCCACTGCAGCTGGGACTCGTTGCAGGGTTTCCTCGGCCGGGGCACAGTGGGCTCTGTACTGAAACCATCAGCAGCTGAGAGGACGGAGAGAGAGGATGAGAGATGAGGTGGAATTATGGAATGTGTCCACCAGGAGCATTTTTTGACCACGCTTCCCAGCACTGCACGCTTGACAGGGGCAATGACCAATAGATGACTGACGGAGCCTCATACAACTGCCATAATACTGGCTACACCTGAATGAATGAATGAATGAATGAATGAATGAACATTTTCACTCATGGGCTGACTGTTGCTCTACTAATTTTTTTTACTTATCCGTCAGGGATAGTACTTGGTACCTAGTACTTTTTTTAGTATCTGATCTGGTGATAATGCTAGAACTGTATAATGTAAAAGCAGTTGTTGTTGGTAGTTCCGTGGGCTGCGTCAAATGCCTCCGGTTCATATGAAGTATCCTTGGCTGCAACGTTAAGCAAATGTCATGAAATGCAACGATTCACTACCAGAATGCACTGCATAGCTGTTTACATAGACAATGAATGAGAAGCATGGAAATCGTGAACCCTGACACGTACACGTTGCTGCTTTAATGCTTGGTGGCGTGCGGGCCAGACGCTACAGGAGATTAGCAGAGCAGTGTCTGTCGTGGGTAGTCAGCAATGACAGCAAGAGTTGCTAATGTTACTAAAGTGATGGCGATGTGATGTCCACTGTGTCTGCTATTGTTAGGTGCACTTTGTGCGACAAAAAACATAATCAATGTGGAGAATAACCTTGTCTGAGAGCCGTGTTTGGGTTGTGCACAGCTTGAGCTGAATGCATTGATATATTTAATTGGCTTGTGCCCGTGTTGGAATACTTCCATACTATGAGTGGATAGGAAAGTTGAATAATCTCAACTGATCGATGCTTGACGTCACTTCATTCAGAAATAAATGAGAAGCATCTCAGTTGACGCCTCAACTGCGTATGCATGACTCAGCTATAATATCTTTAAACCAGGGTTTGGCAAGTAAATTTGGCCTAGAGTCAATATTTCATAAGCAATTTGAATACCGGGGCAAAACATCATGTCTTCATTAGGCATTATTACAAAAATGGCCAATTTAAGAGATGTGTTGGTTTAGAAAAGTAACTTGAATTTGCCACAGAATGTTACTAGAATATGTTTCTGTTCTTTGGTGTTGATCCTCTTTTCTATGGACAGATTAGCTCATAATATACGTATTGATGGATGGATGGATGTGCTTACCTGACAGCCCTTTCATCATCCAGACATTGACTGTAAAGAAACAATAAAAGACAGTTTCAGATCAAGGCTTCAACATTTGGAGGTGCATATTTTAGTCCCACTATATACTGCCGAGCATAATGTGCTGTACGTGTGTTTTAGGTCCATGAACACGTAAGACCAACAAATCTGTTGTCAGGGAGCCGAGTTTATTGACAGACACACACAAAAAATATCAATAAATATCCATTATTTGTGACGTGACGTGTGCTTTCGATTTTCTGTGCACTCACATCTGCTGTATTTCCAGTCTTTGGCTGAAAGATGTGAACATTGAAGCAGATACACTAATAATAACCCACATCCACCATTCCAGGAATGAATAACCCTCCCCTCACTGTTCTCTGTTCCAAACTGTCCCATTTGTCATGGTGTCACGCGTGACCAGATCTAAACACGCTGGCGCACAGGAAGCTGCATCTCCCTTTGAAGAGCGACACTTACAAAGCATTTTGAAAGACGCCCCACGCAGAGGACTGAAAGACTGTCAGAGGCAGGTTAGTGGGCTAATTATAGACACTTTCCTGTTTGAGCATGTGAGGATGTTTTGATGTGCATGTGGTGGCTGAGATTATATCACTCAGTCTGATATAGTCAGAGCTATCACTAAAGTAGACGCTAGTCTGCTCTGGACTGATGTGTCACTGTGACAAGACTCAGAAGATGTGAGGACATTGACACAACACTCACATCTGCAGGTTTAACCTGATGCAACAGAGTATAATAACGCCAATAATAGCTTTCAAAATATTTCTGATTAACCTTTGGTTCAATTGTAAAAACCTATTTCTTTTTATCTGGATCCTTTGATGACATCAGTCAGACTGTCAGACAAAAGCTCAACCTTCCAGAGAGGTTGAAACCGGACTGCACCAAGAAGACCTGAATAAAAATGACTGCATTCTGGAAATAAACACAATAAAGTCTGTCCTTTAAGGTTTCGGTCAAATATATTCAAAAGCACAAGAAAGAATTTAGGGGAAAGTGCTCCAAGAAAAGTGCTAGGCGCACAAATATGAATATTATTGACTTAGATTAAAAGCCACAGCTTTATTTTTACTTCCTCATCGGCCTCAGCTCCAGTTAAAGGAAAAAACATGATAGGAGTAAGAATTAAAGAATTCCTGTTCTGTGCTGGAACTCAACATGGAGTGGATTCTAAAACATGAGAACAAAGGGAGGTCAAAGGGCGACAGTGACCCTCATGTTAATTAGACCAGCTCAGGAGATAGCTCATGACAGGTCACAAAGTCAAATCCATGCGCTCAACCCTTTTTCTGTGTTTTTTACTCCACCACATAAAACGCACTTTCTTTTTCTCTTCTTAGAGAGTTGAGAAGACACACTGAGAAAATCATTCCTGGAGATTAAAAAAGTATCTACTCTGTGTCTGCTGATCAATGCCACAAATCAAATATTAGGACACATTTCCACAGAGTTTCGAAACTTTCTCATCTCTCCTCTTCAAAACTTGGCGTTCAGCCGCCCGGTTCCCACAAGTCTCCTCTTGCATTTCATATCTCCTGACGATAAGCAACATGCAGGCCAGTCCAAAAATAACATCTGCTGTAAAACATCCAACATAAGTACATTGTAACTCCACAAGCAGCAGGGATCAGTGAAACCAAACATCCCACACTCACTCTGATAACAAACCACTTACTGCACAATAGCCCGAGTTCTGTAGGAACCACCCAACAACATGAGCACACTATTTCAGGAAGTTTAGCAGAAAATGACTATTTTGTTTGTGTAAAAGTTGCCATGTGTTTATTTCTGCTAAATCCTCCTAAATTATTCAGTTTGTTAACAACGCCATGAAGCAAAATGTCGTAGTTCTTTTTGTGGCATGGACCCCGAAAACCAGAAGGTACATAGTGCCAGTGCAGGCGATGCAGAGCTGCTCAGGCTTTGACAAGAGAGACATTCACCTTTGATTAAAATAATCTTGGATTCTTCAGGGGCAGCATCGATAGTGGACTGACCTACGGCTTAACTTCCTGATTCTGGGGCTGCGGTGCACAAGAGGGAAAGCGGCTCAACAAAGTACTAAAGATGGTAAGCAAGGTCGTTGGTGCTCACCAGCGCTGTCTTTGCAGAGCCAGGACCTTCACCATCCCTCCCACCACATTTTCTCCTTGATGCCTTCTGGAAGGAGGTACCAGTGCATTAGATGGAAGACCAGCAGAATGCTAAACAGCTTCTCCCCTCAAGCTGAAATAGTGACACCATAAAATAAGCACTTTATGGTCTATGTAAGCCTATCTGAATGGTGCTTTTTATATTATCCAGTGGCGGCCCATCAATAGAGGGCGCTAGGGCTCTCACATGAAGAAGGAGATAGGAATCGCATAAAATAATTTGACCAAAACATGAACATTTAAATAACATACATTATACTGTCCGTGTGATGTATAATCTGCATTTAAATGTAGTTTAAAGATGTTCTCACTCGTTTACAGTCAGTCAACGATCAAGTGACGTATTTCCTGTTCCTTTGGGGTGCAAAAGTCTTTAGTAAACCGGATATAAACGTCTTCTCCGCAGCAGGTGAGACACATGATGACTGAGGCAATCATGTCTTCATAAACTTTTGTGAGCATCAAACCAGTATGAAACAACACTCGCCACAGCAAGGGGCAGCTCTCCTCTCTGTGTGTGTCTCACTCTCTGTGTGTGTCTCTCTCTCTCTCGTCTCTGTCTCTCTGTGCCACTCTTCATTTCTCTCTCTCTCTCTCTCACAGCTCTGAACAGCGATCATCATGTCTGATCTTTAATCGATCACCCACTTCAGCTGTTTTTTTTTTCCTTTTTATTAAAATACGCCCCCACCCAAACTGATGAGAAACAGTATTTCCTTTCTTCATTATATTCATGGCAATAAAGTGAATCTTGAATCTTGTTTTGCTCTCATGTTCTCCATTAAAGAGGCGACAGTCCTCCTGCATGTTCCGGCTGGTTTCAGGTGCTGTTATTAATAATTGCTCACTGTCATGAAGATGCAGCAGCAGATGTTGGTAAGGGTTAAGTTACTTTTCAACAGAGCCCTATTTGTGCCATAATTAGCCACCCTGCGGGGCTGCTTTTCAAACACAGATGCTTGTTGTGGGATAAAAAACCCTCTCCTGAGGATGATATCAACAGCTTTCATGGAGATAAAAGTATAGAAGGAAGTAGTTTGTACTCTGTGAGGGTACAACTCACAGTGCTGAACTGAAAATGCTATTTGCGCGGTGATAAATGCCGCAGCTTGAGTAATGCTCTTTCTTTGTGCAAACGGCTAAACTTAGTGGACTAACTTTAGAATGAAGCAGCAGGAGGAAAAAGATAACAGCCTTTAAATGGAGTCTGCACTTAGACTCCATAACTCCATAACAACTAAGACAATAACAGAGCAACAGACAGGTGTATAACCAGTATTGTGTCGGAGAAATTTAGATTGTGTTTGTCGAACATTCACGTGATGATTTCTTTGTTGCTCACTGTTCCCACTGTTAGTCGCTTTCTAAAGAGATCATTTGTGTACGTTTTTGGTTTTTTTAATGTAGTGTTTTCAAATAGCCTCAATATCTTTCACTGCATTACAGACTCATATGTCAGTATTTTTCATTGTGTTATTAAGTTTTTTTATCTTTATCACACTTACCTGTATCTGTACTTATTATATTCTATTTGTTTCATGTCATTTGTGTTGTTTGTTTACTTAGTTTTGAATGCAAACTCCGGGCGCTGCCTTAAAACAGCTCAATGCTCAGTCAATTTTTCCTGAATAATTCATGGTCATATATTGACGGTGTTGTTGGGGAAGTTTTCAGTTTAAACCGGTGTGTTATGACATAAACCTGCATGTCTTTGTCAGAATACATGAACATACTAGTACTTAACACATGCCATCACGTGATCATGACAATAGCATGATTATAAAAATACCTGAGAGTTAGTGGTGTGCTGGCTAACTCACGATAAGACACTCTGACACAGTATTTTTTGTTTGTTAAACCGGAGACTTGGCACCAACTGTTTGTCTACTACACTGTATTAATAGACACGTCACATCAGGATGTGATTAAAATAACCTGGAATGACAGTCCAGCAGCAGGATTCCCTTCAGTATGAGGTCTGATTAACAGCAGGGAGGCAGTCTGAAATTTAATCTGTTTCATCACCAGCAGTGAGTGAGTTATTGTGTGTGTGCGAGATTTGATGGAGTTGTTCAGTGATTCATGCCAGAGTGTGAATTATCGCTGCTTGATTAATCTGTCATCCCGGTGTCAAATCAATACCCAATACCCTGTGGATTAAGGAGGTGAAGATATATAATATATAATATATAATATCAGATCACTGACTTTAGTTTCGATTTCCACATACAATCTGTTCATGTCCTGTATTCTCTCTCCTTTAGCTCAGATTTTGGTCTCCACAACCTCCCGGGGGAGATGTTTCTCGAAGTTTACCAACTGCTCTCTATGCAGAGTCTT
The DNA here is from genome assembly GCF_958295425.1 of Solea solea. Taxonomy (NCBI): domain Eukaryota; kingdom Metazoa; phylum Chordata; class Actinopteri; order Pleuronectiformes; family Soleidae; genus Solea; species Solea solea. The sequence goes on along the minus strand of NC_081134.1, from coordinate 41,708,000 downwards.
GCCTCGCTCAAGTAGAAAACAGCATGCACTGCACCTGCTGCTGGGTTCCAGCTCATGACCCTCCATCATGAAACTGCATCACTGCATCACTGCATCACTGCGTCACTTATTCTCTAAAGAAGTAGAGGAAATGTGACAAATTGTGGGTAAAAAAAAAAAAAAAACAGTGCGCAAAATCATTACCTGATTAATTAAGAAACATTCAGGTCTATTAGAGCTATTGAGGGGGAACACATTAGAGACTGATGATGCGAGTTTATCACTGTGTGCTTAGCTCCCGTCTTGAAGCCTCATTTAATGTAGGACACGTGAGAGTGCATTTAAGTGTGCACCAGCCAAACTTTTTATTTGAAACACAGTGTAGCAGTTGAGCAAAGAATGAAGCACTTAAGCTGCATGCAATGGCAAAAAGATGTGGTTTCAGAGTGCAGCAGTGCTGCTGTTGTGGGGGTCTTTTTTATCTAAAGGGCCATAAGTCTGTCTGCTGTTTGCTGGTATGGTCGATGGGTTTTAAGATGTGTCACATGTTTACATTTTGTCATTTAAGTCCCGTTTGATATAAAAGTGCATGAAGCTTTTAAAAGTCTATAATTTTTGGGTCTATAGAGGCTCCCCACCATACGGCTACTATAGCTCATATAGTGGCAGAGCAGCACCTCAGCAGTGGATGAAATTGCACCGGTGTGATTCATCTGTCATTGCCTCCACTATCACACATACTTTGAAGGGTGAGAGCTGCAAAATGCTGCAATTTCTTTTCAATTTACCAAAACCGCGAGTGTCTGAATAACTCTGTGTAAAAGCTGAATTAATGAGCTGAACCTCAGGTGAGTGACACTCTTTGTTCACTTCATGTATATTGAATATTTAAAAAATGTATAAATGAATAATTCACAGCTTCTAATTAGAAAAAAAAAATCTATCAAATCTCAATGTTCTGCACACAACAGAGTCATTAAAACTCTCATCATTAAGGTTTGGTACAAAACTCGGTTCTTTTAACAGAGTTAATTCTTTTCAGATTAAAAATTGCAATCTCAAACAACGCAATTAGCAAATGGGAATGTGCACAATTCAATCATTTTGTTTTTGTTCGTTTTTTGTTTCGTTTTTTGTTTATATATTTATATATATATATATATATATACATATATTTATATACATATATATATATAATCCATTCTTGTGGGTTTTTTGATGTACAGTGACCTTGAGAGCTCTGAAAGTGGCCTTTAAATAAAATGTAATATTATTATAAAATGTGAAAGATCCCCAAGATAAGACAAGATAAGTTAAGATGAGACATCCCCTATAGGGAAAATTGGAGTTGACATAGCAGCACAAATTGTAGCGGCAAAATGTAATAAGATATAAATTAGCATAGAAATGAGAGCAGAAGAAAAAAACGCAGGGCAAATGGAGCATCATTATAATGTACAATAACAATACACAGTATAGTTTATAGGCTATAAGATCTCCACATTTCTCAGGCTGTCATATGGGAGGTCAACAGGACTGAGGTCAATGCTGCAGGTCACTCAGCACAGCAGACACTGCAGTGCTATAATGAACCTTTTCTTAGACACACACCACCTCGTGATGAAATCATATCACTTCAGATTTTAAAAGGAGAAAGTGATTGAATGTCATCATCAAAGTTTACCCCACGGTGTGAGCAGAGTATCATGCCAGCAAATAGACATTTGAATAGCTTATTTAATGAGTTTTGTGGCTTTTAAAAAAAAAGAAAAGTCGACATGCAATGGCCTCGTCAAATGGACTCTTTAAAGCTGAAACTGAATTCTGGGATTATTCATATTGAAGGTTGTCAACAGCCTGCAATAATTACTTCTTATCTTATAATGGAGCATCATTTTCACACCTATAAGCACTAATCAGTATCTAATAAGCTTTAACCCAAATAAAACCTTCTCTCTCTTAGAAACCACCACGTGATCATGGAGTTGCGTTAAAACAACACTCAACCTGTGAACACTGAGCTTTAAATAAGGTAAGAGTTAAGTTAAGTCAAGACACGTGTAGGTGTTATTCCCTGGTTAACAGCATGCCAGTGAAGAATCAGCTCAGCTGGCACGAACACTGAACACTGCCGAGCTGTCATCAACGGCCTGTTAGTTTGTCGGGATAAATATAGATGAGAGGAAACAGAAGATAAAAAGAAAGCGGATAAAATACCAGCACAGTCCAAACAGTTGAAGCCTGAGCAGAAGTGTCGGATCAGCCTCGACATCCTCATGACAAAAGGGAGGTGATCACAGCAGAGAAAGGGGTCAATAATAAAGGTCAGAGTGAATTGTTGAGGTAAAGGTTTGGGATGTGGTGCAAATTGATCTCTGGATTGGATGAGACCACAGAAGGTTTTGAAAGGTGGACTGATGTCTGATTTGATCATGTGGCTTTCAATGTATCTAGTCTGAGTAATTGACAAAGAACATACATAATAGATAAATAAGCAAACTGGAGCTGATACTTTTCCACCAAGTGGTGCAGCGTAGTTCAGCTCGCCACTGTGGGACTGGGAGAGCTACACCAGAATCTGGCTCGCCTTTCCACCATATGGTGTGTGGGCCAGATAGTGAAAGTTGAGTCAGCTACACAAATATTGTGAGCACGACACAGACCTGATCCACATGGAAACAGAACTTTCCCTATATGATCTTTTTCGTTTTTGTAAACATGGGCCACATGGTTGGTGGAGTGGTTGGCACTCTTGCCTTTGCAGCAACGTTTGTGACACAGTCGGAAAACAAGGGCCTTTCTCCATGGAGTTTGCATGTTCTCCCCGTGTGTGTGTGTGTGTGGGGGGGGGGGGGGGGGGGGGTTTCTCTGGGTTCTCTGGTTTCCTCCCACAGTCCGGTCACATTCAGTGAACTCCTAGTGCCGGTCCTAAGTCTGGATAAATGGAAGGGTTACGTCAGGGAGGGCATCCAGCATAAAAATCTCTGCCAAACGCAATATGGGGATCATCCACTGTGGCGACCCCTAGAGAGGGAGAAGCCAAAGGAAAGGGGAAAAAAATCCCTTGAGGTTAAATCGTAATGACACTGGTGATCCTCTATATGTGGGTCTGAAATGCTCTCCAAGAGCACAAACTTCTACAAAGACTAAGTTTTTTTTAAAAAAGCTGCATCTGCAGTCTGCATCTGCCTGTTGTTGTTGTTTTAATAGTTGTCTCTGCATAATTCCTTGAGAAACGTATGGAAAATGCTGACTCGTTTACGAATTCTGCAAAGTTTAATAAAATGTGAGGGGGGGGAATCCCTTAATTGGATTCAATCTTGGATGAGTTCATCTTTGGGTCGTACCCCCACAACTCATGAAGCTCTGTTTCTCTCTCTCAGGCTGTTACTGCAACAGTATGCAGACATTATTCAGATTTGCACACTGAGCCTGAATACATTTCAGGAAGCAACATGACCCTCCGCTCTCTGCTCTATCAAGCTCCTCTGAAAGTGTTTGCATTGTCCGCCGCTCCCTGTGTTCTCCAAACCTGCAGGAAAACAACTGAAGTGGGCCGCATCAGTGACGAGGAAGTCGTGGTTTGTTTGCATTACGATGTGACACTGAGGCAGACCAGACACAAGCAGAGGAGCGGAGTGGGTGATTTATTATAGAACATGATGTGTTTGTAAGGCAGTGACTTACTGTTTTTTTCTTTTATGTAATTAAATATATTCATAACCGAAGGCTGTAGTTAGCTGCAATAATGACCTTTTATGGAAAAAAAAACACAGAAAGTGACATTCAACTAGATGAAAAATAGAAAATAAGGTGTGCTTTCATGCTTTCTGTGGGGAATTCTCACCTCCCAGAACAATGACTGAGGGCAGTGAAGCAGAGAGCTCAGGGGAATGTGTGTTACTTGTATTTGTTACGTCTTTAGGACTTTTCTGGCATAAACAATGACCTTGCCTGGAAATTAGACCTCATGAAGACTTAAACCAGGTTCTAATACAACAGATCCTCATATCTAAGGAACGAGTTAGGTTTCGGGAAAGATTAGAATTGTGGTGATGATGCTTTGGTTCAGCTGTCCAAATGAATGGAAGTCAATATAGAGTCCTTAAAAGGATAAGTGTGTATCCAACAAAACACTCAAACAGTAACAGGAGGGTTGCTGGTTTCTGGTCTTCTCGTATAGACTTTGCATGTTCTCCTTGTGTGTGAGAGAAGGAGTTTTCTCCCCATTCTCTGGTTTCCTCCCACAGTCCAAGAACATGCAGATTTAGGGATCTGGGAAATTAGACACTCTTAATTGACCATAGGTGTGAGAGTGAGAGTGAATGGTTGTTTGTCTCTATGTGTGGCCATGTGATGGACTGGTTAACTGTCCAGGGTGTACCCTGCCTTTCACCCAATGTCAGCTGAGATTGGCACCAGCTCCCCCCCGCAACCCTCTTTACTATTTTTACCATTTTACTATTTTACTGTTTTACTTTAATCATGATTTATCGTGTTCTTGTTATTGTACCTGTCACCCTGTAAAGCACTTTTTACAACGTGGTTGTTTTTAAAAGTGCTATGGAAAGTCGTAAGCTCATAAACTCGTCGAGCACATAATTACATTAGCTAAACACTCTGAAGCAGCGTATTCAAACCTTTTTTATTTTGATCTTGAATATTTGTGGTAATATTGAATTAATCTTTTTTTTTTTTTTTTTAAAGATGAGCATAACATCAATTAAATTCAGTTAGGATGGATATGTTGAAAGCAGGAGCTGCAGCTAAGACTTTGACCTTCCTGTACTAACAACTCTTCTGCGACTGGCTGTCTATCATCCTCGTTCCTTATCAGCACAGCTCTCTCTCTCTCTCTCGTAGCAGAGGCTGTAACAGACACGTCGTCCTCATTTGACAAAACAAGTGGAGAGGATGTTGTTGCAGTTGACATTTTGACCTATTAAATCATGCTGTTGCACATATTTTAGAGGTTCAAGGTAAAAGACGAGGAAGGGGAAACAACGCAGTGTTTTCTGACGAGACAGTAAATAAAATTCAATCTTGTGCTGACTCAAGTCTTAAAACATTGCATTCGCTGAAGTAATGTGTTTACACGGACTGGAGCTTCTCAAGTGCCAGTGTCCTTACACTGAAACTTTAAATTAAAAAAACCTCTCATATGATTGAGGTTGTGTTTGAATGCTTGAAATTTAAATAGGCTGTTTGCAAGATTGAAAGTGAGTTTTGAAGGCGTGCAGGAGATTCTGATCTCCAGCACATGGTCGGACTTTTAAATCTGGTACTGTGTTCATTTAAATCAACACACATTAATCTGACCTGTGTAAAATAGAACCAAACACGTCTCAGGAAGAGTCATTTCCTTTTTCTGGTACCGAATGTTTTCACATTTGACACAAGGTGCTTTAAATCTCAGGGTTATTTCATATCTTACAATTTTGAAAATGCTTAAGTGATTTATCATGTTGTTGCTTTTTGAGTATAAAGTTCAAGGCCACTGATGATTTAGTGTTTGTTACTTCAGAGTCTGTAAGCTGCTGCACTCCTTAAACGTGCTGGCAAACACACTGTGAATTCTTTCCCACTACAAGAGGAGCGAAACTCGCTCCGTCATGATGCGGCGGAATTTCCCAAAATGCCAAAAACCAGAGGGTTGTTATTAAATTACTAATAAAATACAGGCAAAGCAAATGCAGGATAATCAAGGATAATCAAGAGAAACACAAAGGCAAAGCCACGAAATTCAGACCAACAAATGTCAAAATACATAAAGGCAAGAAGACTATGTCACATGAAAACTTGTGAGGATGAATATAAATATAAAAGCAAATAAAAAAAATAGGTTTTAAGAAGTGATTTATATAGATTCCACTGAAAGTGCGAGTCTTATCTCTTCAGGAAGGTCATTCCAAAACAAATTGAACCTGATGTCAAACGTGCAGTCTTATTTGGATTCAACCATTTACATCAACCTTCCTGTTGTGTGGAAGGTTAAAAAACACTGATACATTTTGGTTAATTATTTTTCAGTCTTGGCTTCATTTTTATGGTAATGTTCCATACTGATGAAATAATCCCACTAGGTGAGAAACAGCTCCCAGAGAGGATATTGGATATGCTAAAGCAGGTTTAGTGGAGATGACACTGACATAAGCATTTCAGAGTTTTTTTTTAATTAAGTTCCCATGGTGAATTTAAATGTGTTTAGATTTTTACTGAACCTGATGCAGAGAGAGAAGCTTACAGGGGAACAACACTCCAGTGGTCACACAAAAACAACAATATACTTAACACTTGAGTGAGTGCGTCCTGTTCCTAATATTTGCATCTTGAAGTGAACTGCATGGTGTCAGACCGGATCAATTAAATACAGAGTGAATGTTTTAAAATCTTTGTTTATTTGATTTTATATTTATTGTGAATTTTAAGTAACATAACACACTGGTTTTCACATGTGGAGAGCACTTGGCTTTAAAAAGCAGCAATTTACAATAAATGACTGTAAATTGATCTGAACTGAATCTGTTTATGCCATATCACTGTGATGTAGCAGTATTTTGCCATACAAATGCAGTTTTTTACTATAATGTCATGCATATTACTGTGATGTAGCAGGTATTTTCATTTATGAATACTGTATTTTACTTTAACTCCACAATGGTAATGCCAAACACTATAGTACTATGATTGGGCTGCATTTTTCTGTATACATATTGTATGTAACTGTATCAATTACATTAAAAATCAATCATTATAGGGGGATTTCCTGAAATAACCACACCTATAGTCATTTCACAATAAAACGCACAAAAATATATACATTTCAAATAATCACATCTAACGCCTGGTTATTAATACCTCTATATCTCTACAACGAGATTTCCAGTTCAAATCACTGCAGCAGATATAAAATCCATGGATTACACAGCTGTCTTCCACTTGACAAGTAACTCTGACCTTCCACTTCCCTGCTGAAATTCTGAGTCAGTGTTGCTCACACACTGATTACAAAAACTCCCTCAGTGAATTGTGTGATGGTTATCTAGCACAACTGTGAGAAAATGATATTCTGCTTTGTTACTCGTGCCCAACAAATATCAGAGATTACAGAGATTATAGAGATTACAGTGACTCAGGGCTCTGCTACTGAGGGAGCACATGTAAATAAGCAGCGGAAAATTCCGATAATTTGCAATTCCAATCCAATCCAACTTTATTTATAAAGCACTTAAAAAAACAACAATAAATAATAAATAAATATTGATAATTAAACTTTGATAACTTTGTATTAGATAACCCAATCTGAAACAAACTTGCTATGGTGAACGATGGGTAGTTGCTGAAGACGTCTACGTGAAAATATTCAAGTTTTAAAAAGTATCGCCTCCTTGTGGTGACAGAAAATCCAAAAAAACATTCAACTTTCTTTACGATTTCAGGAATAACCTTTACAGGAATTATTGTATCCAACTCCAAATTGGTGAAATCACTCAAAACACATGGTGCATTGTGTATGTTGAATATCATGATGTATTGTTAAACTGTGTTGCCATAGGAATGGTGCAAATTTTATTTTATTTTTAAATAAACTGTTAGAACTTTGCAAACTAGGTCCTATTTCAACCCCACTTGCTATGATTGGTTATAGTCCCGTCCTGAAGACGTCAAAATGAAAATATTCCATTTTCTTAAGAGCAGTGGAGGCAGAAAACAAGATTTGAACAGCTTTTATCAGGTGATTTTTTTTGTCTACAGCTGCACATAAGGTCTCACCCTGAATTACATTTTTAAAAAAAGAAAATCTCCAAGTCTTTGTGAAAGGTCTGGGCAGGAGAGAAAGACCTGTCACTCACACTGTATGACTTTTTGAAAATGTCCTCAGCAGAGTTTGACAGACAAAAGAAATCCCACAGTGTGAGACGCCTAATCACTTTCTGTACCCACACAGTCCTCAGTGAGGAAAGGCACAGTGATCGACTTCTGGGTGATTATTATTCACCTCCCAGCTGTTGTGCTTGGCGAGTGAAGGACATTCATTCAGATCGGAACAAAGCAGCTGCTGAGGTAAATCTTCAATGAAGGTCAGACAATTTCAGTCCCAAAAACCTGGTCTCACAAAAATAAAACCGAATATCATGATCCTCGCCCACAGCACAAACGGAGGCCACACAGACTTTTCTCTTCTCTCGAGGTGGAGCACGAGGCTGTTACAGTCAGAGTGGAGGAGGGTTTGGGGGTCAAGGAGGGAGGAGAGGAGGAAGATGAAACTGAAGAACAACACATGTGCAAGACAGAGGGGAACTCTGGGTACTTGGCAAACAAAAGCAGGAAAGAAGGAAGGAGAGGAGGGAGGGGGTTGCTGGATGACCACGATGGAGAGAGACAAAAATAAAATGCCAGGGGAGAAGAGAAGAGAGAATCCATGATTGTAGATGGAGGTAGAGTGTTTTTGTTTGCGAGGAGGACATGCAGCTCAGGTGATGGGCCACAACGACTGCTGATCACAGGGCTGGTGGTTAGACAGCATGTTGTGTATGATTGTGAGGGACTGTGAGGGGATAACGGCTGTATATAAATGCAATCCATTTACCATGTGGAGAGAAAAATCACAGCCCAGCTTTAGGAGAACAGGCCCTGTGGAGTGAATCCATCTGTCTACAAGCTATCACACAGTTTGCTTGTGAGCACTAGAGCTGCTGCAGTGAGAAGCTTGTGAATGTTTTGTCTGCGTCTGTGCCGGACTGGAGAATCCATTAAAATGTTTGTGCACAGAAGTGCATGCTCACACAGGGCAGGCTGTTGGTGACAGATAAGCAAACAAATGGGTGTGATTCTAACAGTTAATTGGAATTAAAGTGGAATAACATCATTACGGAGGCATAGTTTCATCAGTACTCTGCCATGCTTCTCCCTTTTTAGCGCCACTTCTATCCTATTTAAACACATAAAAAGTCAAAACAGCCTAAAGCCACGTTTTTTATTCTAACTATGACACATATCAAAGTCAAGCAACTGAGAGCAAACATTTGCTTTTTGGGAGAACACTGTGGGAAGTGTTAAAGCTGCAGTGCATAACGTGGTGATTCCTTCTTCAAATGGTATTATTCTGCCTCTGTTTGCTCTCTGTAAACTGAAATTATCTCTCAGTAAAGTAAAACTAAACTATCAGACCTGATTGAGAATTGAGAATGTGTGTGTATACTTGGGAACTCACAGGGTACCTCACCAATAATATCATATTTTATGTTGTGAATATTTATTCAATGTGTATTGAACGTGGACGGGGCGTCTCTTAACGTATAGCTTTCTCTGCGGCCACGAGGAGACATCAAGCAGCGACGCCCGGCTGGCGTATCAATTATGATATTATATATATATATATATATATATATATATATATATATATATATATACATATATTATATTGTCAATGATATGTCACCAAATGGATATTTAATATTGTTGTATAGAATTCACTTCTGAAACTTTCACGGATGCTTCTTTCTTTTCAGCCGTTTTTCTTCTTTACTAGTTGCTGTTGCCTCATCCGTCTTGACATAAAACAAATCACTACTTGTACACAGGGAGGAGTTCTAAACAGCATTACACGGAGAAATACACATAGATTAGAGTTGTGCTCATAGGCTTAATCAGCATTGTGTGAATTCGCTTGGCAGTGGTTTGAGTGTCACAGACATGTCTTTATGTTTAGCCTCTCTTCAAATGAAACACTACAGCTTTATCCACAGTAGAAACAAACAAAATGCCCGTGATAGTGGGAACAGTTGCATGGCTACACACAAAAAGACAGAGCTGTAAATCCAGATGTTCAGTTAAAATGGCTCAGTTTTTCTTCTGTTTACAATTCTCTCTCACACACAAACACAGTAGAGGACTTTTTAGCACTAGTTTTTTTCTGTTTATTTTGCCACTCTGACACATTAAATAGCCCTGCTTTTCTTTTTTCCCTTAAAAAGTCAAATTCTCCAGAAAGACCACAGTAGTAAACACTCAAGGCCCACACACACAATCAACATGTCAGTGTGTCCTGGCCATTAATTACAAACACAATCTGTGGGATGAATGCCAGCACAGCCTTGGAATGCATTCTTACTCTCACTCTCAGTCCAGCTCTGGCCACGACCTCATCAGGGAAGTGACGGACAAACACGCAGCGACCGCTCCACACTCATAATACAATCTGGGAAATGAACAATCAACCGCCCAGTTTTTAATCTGCCCACGTATGACTCACATGATCAACAGCACACAACCTGTTTCCCCGAAGAATAATTTTATCACACAAACAGAAAAAAAAAAGTAGTGTAGTGTCAGTGATTAGAGCATCAGTGCCAAAGACGTCTGCCTCAGAGGCAGCGAGGACAGAGCCCGTCCATCTGTCTCTCTCAGGGACAGCAGGGGAGGACAGGAGGAGGAAGGAGAGATGGCCAGTAGGAAAGACGACATAAGAGATTACTGTGACTCACTTATGAATTTGCTTTATGTGCTTTATTAAAAATTCACAAGGGAACTAATATGGTTCTAGTGTATTTGTGATAGAATTTATTTTTGGCTTAAACTTAATCATTATAGGGCTACAGGATCTTATAGGTGAATATAGGATAAGGTTTGTGATGACGTATAGATTATTTAAGTAGATGATGTTTATGTCTTTCTGCTTTCTGTTTTACAACTAATAACACACCCAGACTCAGGCAGTGAGCAGCAAAAAAAGCACTTTTTCTATCATAACAACTTGATTTTATGGGTCGTTGTAGTAAATAAATAGAAATCTGAAAAATAAATTTAAACATTGTTTAAATCAAACTGCAATGTCCAATTGCAATGGTCTAATGTAGTTGAGGTGGGATGGTGTTGCAGTGAACCAGGCTGCCATATTGGTAAAAAAAATAAATAAAACAATAATCTATCTTTATGGTAAGTTCTTGGCCATGTATATGCAAATATGCATCTTGTGCGATATGTACTGTATGTTACACATCTTGATATAAATCTTGCTGTCACCTTGTTTATCTCTCGGTCACTGCACGATGTGGGGTTTTCAGGCAAAAAAAAATAACCTCAGCATTAAAGAGCTGGGGTTATCAATATTCCCCTGAACAATAAAGAGAACAGCATTCTTGTGGCATGAAAGGTGTTTTTCTCAGCAAGGTCGACTATTATGACACAACACGACAGCAGCTCTGAGGAAAATCGCTTGAAAAGTCCTTACCAGCGTCTTGTTGCTGCTGCGTCTTTACCACAGTGGCCAAAAGAGGGACAAAACAGTTATCGTTGCCCTCTCAAATAAAAACTATATTGATTTTTCTTGGTAAACACTGTGATTGCTGCTCGTGAGCCACACGGTTTGGATTTTCCTTTCTAAAGTTCACGTCAGCATGAGCCACAGCCTCAGTCTGAATGTAAATGAGCGGCTGAATGAGTGTTAATTAAACATTATTGTTTTGGTGTGAGCCAACAGCTGATTGGACTCTTGCCTGACAGACGGCCAAAAACTCTGCTGCAGCCCCAGCTCCGGCTCATTACAGATCCATTTTAACTCAATTACTTTTTATCCATGCTGTGAACAAAAAATGACTCGTGACCATCGAGTGTGACCTTCTCCTGTCATTATTCAGTCATCACAGACTCAGCATTGATCCAGCTCCACACAGTTTAATAGTAGCTCATCACCACATATTCTCCTGTGTGATTAGAAACACTGATTCCAGACAGCTGACCAAGCCTCTGCCCCTGTTCTGCCCTCCCTCTGCTCCAGTACCAGTGTATGACAGCTCCTGCATCCCGTATGTGTGCACTGTTATAGATAAATAGAGATAAACAACAGAGGATATTGTATTCTTGTTCATAAATTGAGGTGTAACACATTAGATTTACATTGTAAGGCTGCAATGAATTATTATCTTAAGTATATGATTGTTAGAAATTTGGTCTATATCCAAAATCACTGGATCGGACATTATAACAAAATGCCTTTTCAACAGTTTTTTTTTAAAGATCTTAAAGATCTTTTGAAAGATCTACATATACATATATATATATATATATATACACACATATACAAGTCTGCGGTTCCATTCATACTAAAATGTGTCTCGTGTTCTACACACTCCACGTACTTGGTCACACATTCCATTCCTGCAGCCTCTTCCCAGGGATTCACCCTTTTTTTTGTATCTTTACATTCCTTGAGTTGTACATGTGCATTATCTGAAGCAAGTTTCCACGGTTACCATCTTCTTCATAGTCTCTTTTATCCAAAACAAGGGTATGCCACCGACCGGACATGATAGGAGCATCTAAAACATCTCTGAATAATGGTGCTTCATCAGGACGGCTGCTGTGCGCCGCGCTCACAGTTCAAGCCTCCTCTGATGTCTGAATCTTTAATAAGCATCTGAAAGATTAATAAAGCTCCTAACACACATTTCACTGCATCTGATATATGTCTGTGGATGAGCTATACATTTTATAACTGTACACGCTGTGATCACAGACAGACATATTTAGTGTAGTGTGTAGTGAATGTCAGAGATTTCTGATTTACTCAAGCCATAAACATAGGAAAAACAACTGAAGATATAAATTAAGTTTAAGACTGAACTCGTGTAGGAAAGGACATACTGTAAATACTCAGCAATGAGCCACAACGTGAACGCCGGTTACTGCTTTTATTGTTTGAGCTGATGAGTAATTATGGTACCAGCGTGTCACACCAGCTGTTAGGCTGTCTATCCTCCAGCCAAGATCCATCCATCCACTCTATAACTCATCCATCATTTCCAAAAATCTCCACCAAAATTTTTAAACAATGTCAAAAAGGGAAAAAGAAGAATGCAATATGTCATAACAGCTCTGCTTTTATTTGACAGATCAAGAAGAAACTGACTTTTGTCAGACTAAACTGTATTTAGACTTTCCCTAAAGTCTCACACAGCAGACACTGGAATGTGTCATGTAATGAATACCTACATCTAACAGACATCAGCCACGTGCACAGACATAATCCCGACACGCTGGAATCGCACCAAACTTCTCAGAAAAGCATTTTGCAAAAAGTTATAAACAACACTTCTTTTTTTTTGTTTTCAGATGCCAGGGTAAGAGAGAAGAACCCTGAGGCTTCTTCCCTCCCTGAGAGAGCGCATGATTCGCTGTTTATTGGGTTGAACAGATGCTTTTTCTGTGCTGCAGCTGAATACTTCACACACATCCTGCTCTCAGAGTGACTGTAACAAACCACCCCGCCTCACAGTGATGTTCTGGGATTTGTTTGAACATCTTTATTTTCTGGGAAACTATTTTAGATATGGGGCTATCACAGTGAAGTCAGCTTATAATCATTTTTAAAACACTCCAAACATGAGTTTGAGGTTTTACTCAACCCCCTTTCTTTACAATGTTGAATGAGTGTTTACAAACTGAAGGTAAACGGCGTTTGAAGTGAGAAAAGGAGCCTGTAAGCCTGTTTTCTGCATGAGCACACATCGCTTTAGGGCCACAGCTGTTACAAGGCAGAGAAGAGAAGAGTCCAAGCTGAACATCCACATCCTTCACTTTACTTTACACACAGCTCTTAAAAAATGCTCAAATGAATTTCCACTGTGTTGGATCCTTCAGAAGCTGGAAATGATGACAGTCTGCCTCTATACGCCTGAATCTGAAGTGTTCCTGAACTGCAAGACCTTGAAATTGAAAACTGATAAAGCCCTTTATCACCTGATTCACGCATCTACATGGGAAACGGTGTTCTCAATCAGTGTCAGAGCAGTTCAGTACCTTCTGCTTCTGATCTGCTGACTCTACGTGTTTCTACTGTGCTAATAGCGGCTTCAGGGATTAAGGGATTCAAATAACAAGACATTCACGTGAAGCACATCTCCACAGCACCAGCACCGAGTATTTACTGTCGTAAACTGGTGTGTGCCTGTTTGAGTTCAGCGGTCACAGTCCGGCACCACAGGAAGCATCACTTCATACATGATTTCATCCATGTAGCACCGGCTAATGAGCCAGATCCTGAATTTCCCATTGGCCCCCGATATAGGTCAGTTTTACCCACTGAAGCGTGATGCCGTGGTACAGTTTTCCTCACTGAGATCGCGGACGTGCACAAATTCACCACAGGTGCATGGTGCTCAAGCACCTCCGAGCAGGTGAGGGCCCTCTTTGAAAAACAATCCAGCTCAGTCGTTGTAAAATGAGTGTTAAAGTGTTAAAGTTAGATCAATCAAAAGAAATATCCACAACAGCACCTCCTGTAACTTCAGGGTCAAACACAATAAAGAAAAGTTACATACATATGTTATGTTTAATAGGTCTTAATCAACAAGTTTCTACAAAGATAAATACAAAAAATGACTGTTGTCTCTTAGAAATTACAACTGAAATGCAATTTCAGGGCATTATTACTCAATTTTAATCGACCTTGCGTTGTATTGGGTGTGGATTATACGCAAGTCACAAATAATGTAAATGATACATATAATAAGGTTATTGTGAGATACTGTAACACAGTGTACAGTAACAAAAAGGCATAGTAGTAACATTTTGGTAACACCATCTTATTTCTATAAATATATTCACTATATTGTAATGTAAAGTGTTACGAGCACAAATTGTACTTTTATGTGTAACATGTACTATAGACAAATTATTGGAAAAAGAAACGGTATGGGATGAAATATCAAAAAGCCTTGACTATCATCGCCTGGTTGTTGTTTTGTTTGTTTGTTTGTTTGTTGTTTCGCCTGGTTGTTGTTTTGTGTGTTGGCTGCCCCCGCTACCGGATCCAGCCGCAAAATAAGAGCAAAACAACAACTCAATTTCAAGAAATACAACCAGAAATGTTGTCTTACCTTTGTTGTTGAGCAAAACAAGCTGTTTTCACCGCAACAAAACCGAATCTAACGGAGAACAAGACTTCCCAGCATGCTTTGGGGCCTGTTCCTGGTCTGATTGGTCATTCCAGAGGCCATTAGCTTGTTTTGATTGGAGAAGAGCGAATGTCCGTCAAACTACATCATAGGCATTTGCATCCTTCTGATGAACGAACGGAAGGTGATCTTAACAATTATGTCTGTCATTGTATTAATGACTCTGTTTGTGTGTTGTTATTGTTTTGTATCAAAGGTTCAATAAAAAATTAAAAAACCTAAAAAAAAAAAAAACAATAAACAACAACAATTTAAAAACAATAGGATCAGCTTTGATGATTAAAACGAGTCGTCAATCGTAAATAAAAGTAAATGAGTTTAATAATTGTTTTTCATATATTTTCATAGATAGAGCCAAACTAGATTCGCATCTCTTCACTAAAACCTCTGTAATTTCACTTCAGCATCATCAGACTTTGCACAGCTAATTTCCAAATGTTGTTACATGACTTCCATGAGTTTTTATGCTCCTAATGCACATTTTTAAAGGTGATATTTATTTTAAAATGCAATATTTCTTTGGGCGAGGGAAAAAAAATCCTTCATTTATTGTGGGTCCCATCTGCATTTACTCTGGCACAGTGGTATCTACAGTGAAACTTATGGAATCTCACAAGTGTTGTCTTTATTTTGAGACCAAGATAATTCACATAGAGCTTGTAATTGCAGAGATATACTCTATTTAGTTTGGGCATTTCATTTTTGAACAGGAACCCCATTAAATGAATAATAATTAGAAGGTGCCCTCATTTTTACTTGAGCCAGTATGTGCAGCATGGTGTGTGTGCGTACACTGTATGAGCGTAAACCAGCTCCAGCTCCAGTGTGTGTGTGTGTGTGTGTGTGTGATGCTGTCACACAGAGCACAACAAAACCTGTTTGGTTTTATTAAATTAAGAGGAAAAAGAAGGTCACACTCACCCAAAATCCCAACAACAAAAAGTTTCAGCACCGCGCACTCATGCGTTTCCATCACGCTGTGTCAACGCAGTCAAGACTCTGGAAGAAACCTCAGCTGCTGTTTCTGCTCCGTTTGAACCGAACCATCATTAATTCAAATTATCCTTGTTGTGTCAAAACGCGCTCCGTCATGAGTCCAAACTGTGACGCTGGGAAAAAATAAAAAAAACCTAAATCTGGAATGAGAAACAGGAGGGGATCTGATCCAAGCGCGCGCGCGACCCTGTCCGGACTGTTCCCGGTCTGATCTGAGCTGTGGAGTCAGAGCTCAGGACCAGTCTCACTGTCCCGCATCCTCTGTTAGGGGAGGAGGATGAGGAGGAGGAGGAGGAGGAGATGGGAGGAGGAGGAGAAGGCTCTTCTGAAGCAAGCCCACACTGGATTATATTAATTTAGAAAGAGCAAAGATTAAACCACAGCACGAGTTGAGGAGATTATAATTGTGGTGTATAAAAAAGGCTGCGATCAAAATCCCATTGCAAACACAAATTAAATTAAAATGTCTTTCTTTCAAAGCATATAACACACAGTGCACAGTTCACAGAAAATCACCACATATTGCATTCTTATTTTCCTTTTTTTAATCCCTTTGTGTGTTTTTGGTTTCAAACTATATCAATTGTTCTTTCTTTTTCTCCTATATTACAGATATTTGAGCACACCATGCACACATCATGCATCAATGAAGGTGCCATACCTTTCCTTTTCATATTTCACCATTATATTGTTATTTATTCTAACTGTCATCATTCTTTTGTGCTTTAAATGTATTTAATTATTCTTCCTTGTCTGCGCCTTTCTCTTGTTGTTTTGTCGTCTTCTTATCTGAAAGACAATGATTAGATTGGAGGATTTAGACAGTGTGTTGACAAAATAAGACGCCACTATTATCATTGTCATGTAATTAAACCCATATCCTGATCATATCTGACTGACAACATCACCTCTCTGCTCTTATATTATACACTCATTCGAATGTTAGAACAACACTGACCTCGTGTGGTTACCTTCTGCACTGCAGTAGAAGACCCCCTCAGGTTCTTCTGTCAGTCAAAAACAGGAATGTGATGCTGCTGTGGACACACACTCACCAACATTGGACAATTTAAAAAAAAAAAAAAAAAAACTGTACATTTTTGCTGAGGCCGCAGGTGACAGGCTGAATTTAAGAGTCAACAGCATGAAGACAACCAGAGACAACAGGCGGCTGCTGGTGTTGTGATGGTACATGGGGAATGTTTTCTTGACACACTTTGCGCCGTCAGACACGATGGGAATGTGACAGCCCGTCTGAGTATTGTCACTATGTTCATACCTTCAGGGCCACGGGAGGTTATGTTTACTCTGCCAGGGCAGAGGTTGTCATTTCAGCAGCTTCCGACCTGATCTGAATGAAGTAGAAGGAGGTTAGAATAAAGACATTTGGCAACCTGATCTAAAAAAAATCTGCAGAAATGATATGCTTGAAATCATTAAAGTTTCAATCTGAATCAATAACACTGAGAATAAGGGGAGAAACTGCCTAGAGTTCATTTGTTGACATTTTAATCAGCTCATGTATTATAACCAGTATAAATGGTATAAATGGCCATTGTGAAGATAATGAATTCACAGATTTATTTTAAATGTGTAGAAACACAAGTGTTTTTTGTGGCTGAGGTATTTGATGTGCACTGCACTGCTCCCGCGTGATCGCACAGTAAACACTCCCAGGCTGCTCGCATTACATAACAGACACAGTCCAAGCTTTCTTCTTCATTTCTGAAGAAATGGAAAGACTGGACTGCTTGGCGGGAAGAGGGCGCTGGCCTGACTTCAGAAACAGAGCCAGAGCTGCCATGTGGTGATAGGGTGTGGACACCTAATGGACACAAAAGCTCTCCAACATGTTTGAGAGAAAGACAGAAGACCAGAGACACTGATGTCACGAAATCCAGCAGGGTTTACTGGAGTTCATACACCAATGTACACTGTTTGTGTTCAAATAAACTTGTGGAACATTTTGTTTCCAAACCACCTTTAGGTGGCTGACCATCAGATAAACAGTTGTGCAGTGTGTTGAGGCACTGGTGGCCATTGAAATGTTTTATTTATATAAGAGATTCTGATTATTGTTGTGTTTTTAATTATGATTACGACTTGCTGGGAAATGAGTTGATGGCTCAGTTTCTTATGTAAATTGTTATAATGCTCACCTTTTGGGATCATGGCTCTCTGTCCTCTCATCAGATCATCTCTGAAACGTGACATATTTTGTGTTGTTTTTACTGTGTGACTTGTCTTTCAAACTCTTTATATCAGATCATAATAACCCGTTAACAACACTTTAAAAGTTAACCTTTAAAGGCCCAAGTGTGTAAGAGTTCCATCTATTTTGGCCATTTGGGCTTGCTGTAGAAACATGGCAATGCAGGACGTTATTATATTTTGCACTTATACAAACATGCTTATTGTATTCAATGTTGGGCGATAAATCCACCTAAATGTAGCACACTAAGTGTGTCACTTTTTTGTCTGACATTTGGGTATCTGTTTGAAAATAGAGGGGAAAGTTCAAAATTGAGATAGTATAAATAACAGCAATCCGGTGCCTTGGGTGTGTCAGTATCAAGTAGCTTCAGTGAGGTTTCCGCCAGCAGATTGTTTACTGGTTAAAACATTATACTTTGGTATGAGTTATACGGGTTTGACTCCCAATTTTTTAATGTCATCGTCTGTAACTTACTGCCTAGGCCTGTCTATGTTTAGCCCCAACCTCACTCCTTCTGTGAGCCCTAACCCTAACCACCATTAACATTTTTGCCAATAATTTGAGTTGAAAATACCTTTTTGACAGGTTGTTCAAAATATGCAGCCAGAGCCGGCACAAGGCTGCTTAGTCAGCCACTTATTTCACTTATTCCTAATATGTGTGGAGGAAAAAAAAAACATTTTAGCATCATAAAGACTTTTAGAGCTTAAGTTATTAGTTCTTTTGTAGATTTGTAGATGAAGATTGAAGATTTGTAATTCAAGCTCAGTATCACCACACTTAGAACTTTGCTGTGAATATGAAAGCGCATATTAATTCTAAACTAAAACTAATAAAAGTGACATTATAATTAAAGGAATTTATGGTGTTACATTTGTATCAAGACTACCCTGAGGTGGTGGAATGAAATTCAGTTTAGGGCCCAATAAAAGCTTGGGCCGGCCCGAAAAAATAAGAAGGTGATGTTATGTTGTTCTCTGAATCAGGGTTCTTAACTTATTGTCTTACTGTGAAAGTAGAAGCACGAGAAAACTAAACTGTCCATTTTGCACAAGCAAATCTGCAGAAACATTAAATACTTTGGTCTTTAATTATAATATATTGTGGAAATCATTTATAAAATTATTATAAAATATAAATGAAACAAAAAGTGATTTTCTTTGGAAACCAGTCAAGCGCCATAACAAAGGAGGATTGAACCTTGAGCAGCTGGACTGTGTCCCAAGAAGGAGATGGCTGAGGGTGCAAAGCTGGAGAAAAGGGACGCGGCCGGTGGTGATTTCCCGGTCTCACCTGTGTGACTGCAGGTGATATTACTGTTAAACTTTAACCTCCACGCGGACAGTGGCGTGCGCTTTCACTGCTCTGCTGCTTTTTTGGCCTCCGCACCACATTTCATAGATGTTTCTCTCTGCCCGTGAGAATATTGACGGCTCACTGAACCGGTTCGTGTAGGATGTCAACAAGTGACGCAGGAGCAGCAGAGCTGCAGCAGCTCAGAACTGCTCCGCCTGCGCACAGGACACCACGAGCTGCACGGACCGCGACTGCACGGTAATCGAAACGTCTGTACATGTGTTTTCGTCACAGCACACTTTATTACCACGTTACTATACTGTGTCTTTATGCTTTATAATCACTTCTTTAATGTTGCTGCGCACTTTTGTTACGTCTCCGAGAGACTGTTTTAGCCGCGACGCGAGCCGTCCTCGTGAGTCGGGAGAGCACTACGCCGAATCCCGTTTACTAATCTGTGTATTTAATGTTTGAGTGAGCATCATGAAGCGCACGCATGTCTCACAGCTTAATGGAAACAACCGACAGAGCCACGGCTACGTTTGAGTTAATACGGCGTTAAGATATTGGATCAGTCAATATTTCATACTTAGTTCAGCCGCTGTGTTTACACCATAGGAAGCGGGACGAGTGGTATTTTTGCTTTAAATGTGTGTTATGACGCATTCTGGTACATTTGAGTGTGATGCCAAAGAAAGTTACGCCAGTGTAATCCTTAAAACTTGTTATATAAGTGTTTTTTTGCGTGGTACGTACCATGTTTGGCATAGGGTTCTGTATTGGCTCTCGCTCCGTATAGCAAAGCGTGTCGCGTGTGAACTATGGAGTATAAATATGCTCAGCTTGGGCCTGTGCTGCTGATTCACTCATCCCTAACACAGGAGAATGGAATTTAGAAACGTGGGATATTTCATAATGCTGTGAAATTGCTTACCAATAGTCAGTCCAGGTTTTGTAGAGGGTTGTTTTTTCCATCCCAAAAAACATGTTCTGAGTAAGTATGTTTTTAGTCATTGTAACATGTTTTTGAAACATCCTCATCAACATGTTTTGGGAGTGTTGTTAATGTGTTTGTGACATCACTTCATCTGTTTCTGTTTTGGCAAAATGGATACAAACTAAAGGAAGGTGGATCCTGCAGAGGAGGCTGCTTGTTGTTTACTTTACGGTTACGTTAAGCTAACAAAGCATATGTTTACAGTTATTGCAATAATATTATGAATTGCTATTATATTTGGTCAGGAAAGTTTTTATTTGGTACGCAGAACACTAAAGCAGCACTGTGTGTTTAGCTCACACATGCACATCCAGGCCTGCAGTTTAATTCCTTTAAAACCTCGGTGCTGCTGCTGCTGCTCCGTGTTTATTGTTGTATATCATCCACAGAGTGCAATATAAACAGCCATGCTGGATGTGTGACAGGCACTGAAGGTGTGGCATGACACACAGAACAAGTCTCACTCTGTTCTGCACATCTGATGTTTCCACTTTACAAAGTCATTAGTTGGGTGAATCCTAAAAAAAAGGACGTCGAGGGTGTAGATCATTAGCTGGGATGTTTCGTGTGTGTTTATTGTTTGCAGTAAGTGTGTGTTCAACAGTGCAGAGCACACACCCACACTTCTTCACTTCAGGCGGACTCCGTGTTATGTAAGTGTTAGCTGGCAGATTTGGGCACACACCCACAGACAGGCAGGCTGACCTCCAGTGAAGAATACACCAACATACTTGTGTATGAATGCAAAGATAACAATTAGTCATCCGCCCATGGAGCATTTAAAAACAAGAGCTTCTGCTCACGCAGTGTGAACACTGTGCAGCGGCAGAGTTTCATCAACGTGAGAGTCCACATTCTAATTTGAATTAAAACATAATTAAGATGTAGCTTTATTTAAATGCCACACACTGCAGTTCACTTTGTCAACATTCATCTCAACGTAAAAGGAAAGTTCACAGTATGGCTATTTAAAGTAGTAGAAATTTAAATTTTAAAGATAAAATATTTAAAACTACGAGAATACAAACATTGTGGTGACTGATTATTTATTTAAGTTCAGCTGCCAAAAAATTCACTGGCTCCTGCTCCTGCTAGGTTTTGTGGGGGGTTTTGATCAGGGAATATCTATCGTTAATACAATGATTGACTTCCGCAGGTTCACCTA
Source organism: Solea solea (assembly GCF_958295425.1). Taxonomy (NCBI): domain Eukaryota; kingdom Metazoa; phylum Chordata; class Actinopteri; order Pleuronectiformes; family Soleidae; genus Solea; species Solea solea. The sequence goes on along the minus strand of NC_081134.1, from coordinate 41,686,395 downwards.
CGGAAACCTTGTTACGATTTTTACTTCCTCGAGATTGTCAAGTTTGATAATTTTCTCAGCACTCAGAGAATGATTACAGCTATATTTTTGGAATTTGTATCGCCTCAAGAACTCTTTTTTTAAATTATTCAGAGATCAAGGGCTAACGCGCGTATTTGTGTATATGTTAACTGTTTTATGTAACTCCATGTGCTGTGTTTGACAGGGAAAATAATCCAGGCCTGAATATGGGTCACTGCAGATTCACAGTGTTTTGTAAGGATTAACTCTGCAGCCACAGACCACAACAGTTACTTGTATTTGGTTCGTCAAACAGAAATAAAATTAATTGTTTGCTGAACACTTCTTTCTCTTTACAAAACAACACCTTATTGGAAATCTGTTTGGGCTGCGTAGTGTTTGAGCTGATAACATACATGTGATTTTGTTGGCTCACGCTGCCGTCTGGAAAGTTGAATATGGGTCAAAAGATTCCACCATGTGGAACGGCTTGCTTTGGTACAGTACGGTTTGTTTTTTTGCGCTTATAATAATAATAATAATAATAATTAATGCATTTTATTTATAAGCGCCTTTCGAACACTCAAGGACACTACGAAAACAAATAACAATAAAAAACAGACAACAGGACGACACAGTAAACAGGTAATGGTGTGAAATTACAGAGAGTAGCCTATTTTAAACAGGTGGGTTTTGAGTTTGGATTTGAACAGGGGAAGACAGTCAAAGTTGTGGATGTCTGGTGGGAGAGATGGCTCCCTGAAAGCTCTGCTCCCCATCTCTAGACGACATGGTGCTGAGGCGGGCGGGCGGAGGGCACAGTGAGGTGAAAGGAGGAGGAGGTGGCGATGTGGAGGAGGTCGGAGAGATACGGAGGGGCGAGGATATGGATGGCCTTGAAGGCATGCAGGAGGATTTTGAATTGAATTCTGAAATTAACCAGAAGCCAGTAGAGTTGTTGTAGGATGGTGGTGATGCGGGCAGCTGAATTCTGGACCAGTGGAAGTTTATGGAGGGATTAGTGAGGGAGACCAGAGAGGTGAGAGTTACAGTTCTCAATTGTTTCCATTCTTCTCTTCCCTTTGGGTAACAGAGTAAACTGGTACGGTCAGGGTGGAACTAGACCAGCAGCTGATTGGACAAGCGAAAAGCGCCATTCCCTTGCAATCAGTGCAAGGGAATCAGGGCAAATGCCCGCAGTTTACTCTCAGCTACAACCACAAACAGAGCAGGAAAAGAGCTGCTGGATCTCCTCCTTTGTTGTCTGTTGTGTTGAATTTGATGTTATTGTTCAATGTCGTCGCACTGGCTTGCAGCACATCAGGCACAGCCCAAACCCTGTCTACCAAGTACAGATACTCAGGTCAAAACACCTGCCTAACCCAGGGTTTTACCATTCCAACTGTGCCAAAACGCACTATAGTGGAAACACAGCAAAAGTGAACGGGCCGCATTTCGGGGGACTCCTCCGCCACATTACGTTGGCTGTTAGTCCGACTGACAAACAGTTGTACAGTCTGCTCTGCTGAAGGAGAAAATAAAGGAGCACTTTATTTGGCCATGTAACACAAGTAGCAGAAGCAGTGGATGAGCCACATAATTAATCATGATGGCAGATTTCAGACTACATAGTTTTGAGCTGTGGTGGACAGAGTGTGAGGGCTTGTGATCCTGGATCTGGAGGTGCAGCACATGACATATGAACAGAAGCCTCTCATGCTTCACCACCACACGCCTCGCGTCACTTTGGCCAATCCTTGTCACTCGCAGGTTTATAAGTACTAATAAGGCTAAGATGTAAGATTTGTTCTGTTGCCTCAGGCAGAGGCAGATCACTTCCACATAAAAGGTGTGTTGGCCTTGGCAGGGAGTTAGTAGCTGAAGGGCATGATGCTCTCCCTCCCTCCCTCACTCTCTATCACCCTTCCTCACCCCTCATACTTCTCTCTCCCGCTCTCTCATGTCACATCATGTCAGTCTTTTATGATAGCAGCACTGATCTTAAGCCGTAACAAAGCCAGGGAGTTGCAGCACCTGAAGGTAAGGTGGATATGGAGAGGTAGAGCTGGGCGTGATTTAGATAAATAAATAAATAAATAATTTAAATATTTCCCTGTGATCGTCCAACAGATCTGTCAAGGTCACATTAGGCCTCCCAATCCATGCGAACATAAACCAGTTAAGTGAAAGTGACTGTGGAATGTCCTGTGACATGTAATCTGCCACTTGCAGTTGAACAAAGGTTGCACAAGGACTGGTATATGTCCATATTTATAGAGCCGACTCATCACAGCTCTGTGCCTTTACTGTGTTTTTGGCTCAGTGTGGGTTCAGCAGTGAAAGTACATCGTTGTTGAGTGGGTGTGTTGGCACTGGTGGTGAGAGCAAGTGGGGAGTGAGCAGTGTTAGATCTTTATGTAACCACGTCTTATCAGTCCGGTACTGTCTAAGTGATAAGGAGCATGTCTGCCCCGATTTCCTCTGACCTTAGTTTTCTATCCGCACCACTTTAATGACAACACCCAGTCATTTAGGGCGTTGCATGGCAGGTTAACATACTCTCAGGGTGAACCTTTCACCTAAATATGTAGCATTTATGTGCGCGCATGAATAAATCACATTGATGCAAATAGAACACTACTGTCACTGTATGTTTTTTTTAATAAGTGCCAATACTTTGTACATGAAAAGTTAACTTATAACCACAACCTTTTAAGCATAAAGCCATAATCAGCTATAAATCGGGACTAGAGTGCGGCTTGGGCCACATTTTTCTGAATATTGTCCGAGTCTGGCACAAGGTCTACAGTAAGCTAAGTAAGTAAGCTGAGGTGTACTTTGATCGTCACGCAGGAGGTTGTTAGGCTTTATTTATGGTTGGCAAACACCAAAAGTTATCGTTACATCCAGGAAGAAGCAACTCCGAGCCCTGTGAACACACACACACGCACACACAGATACTTTATGAGCTATCACCAGCACATATGAATATGATAGCATTTCAGACTCACCATTAACAACCACCAGTTCTTGTATAACAGTAACGGATCGAGTTTTTGCAGAGAAGAGGGATAGTATTCACCGTGGATGGTTCAGTAGCCTGTCTAAACAGAAACAGGTCATTCACTTATGAGTTTCTAATTATTATCACTATATTCAATAAAGCACTTAAACAACATTTAAATTCCCCCTATTTTACTTAATGTGTCATTTGTGACCAAACCTGAGCCCGGCAATCGTTTCTGGATTTTTGTCCAAACCTGTCCTGTATCCATGCTCTCATCTAAGGACTGCACATTATATCTAAGTCAGGTTTTAGCATTATTTTATAATTCCTAAAATCTGTTGCAATATGTAGACACCCCCTTGTGGCACTCATAACGAATCACTAGGACTGTACGATGGTGAGCTGGACAGCATATTGAAGTCAGTAATGTGAAATATTAATGATTTTCATCAGTCACAAATATCCTGACAAGGGAAATTCGATTAACTAAATGTTAGAGGTTTTGACTACAAAGCGAGATAAAAACCATCCCATCCCTTGTTTAGACTCTGATGAACTCCCTCTGTTGACTGTAAATCCAGCTTGTTGTTTACATCAGCCCTCCAGCTGCTTCAAAGATGCTCGAGGTACAAGCAAAGATTAATTAATTAATTCTTAATTCTTGTTTTTGTTCAGGTCACAGCACGATGAAACAGTTGATGAGAGGGACCAGCCAGAAAATCCTAACAGTGATGCAACTCCATCTGGCCAGGTCCGCCATCGGTCAACCATCAGAAAGGAGGGACCACACAGAGGTGGAACACACACTCACGTTAAATATGTCCTTTTACATGGAAAATCTGTTTAGCCTTGTTTGTTTCACTGTGCAGCAGTTAATCAGCTGCTCTGATCTATTGCAGTAATAATATTTGGAGCGGATGGAATAAGGCGGCAGGAGGCTGCAAAGGCGTGCAGACCCAGATTCACCACTTCTCTTTTCTTTAAACTTCCCAAGAATCAAAAAGTTGGAGTAAAACTCCAGCCAGAGTCTGACTGCTGTCACAGCAGGTAAGAGCCAAAGCTGTCTTTTGTTCCCTTGGACTAATGAGGCAGGGTCTGCCTGTCTGTTTGTCTGCCTGTCTGTCTGTCTGTCCAGTCCTGCTTCTTCCTGCAGGACATTGTGTCACCGTCATGTCGCCTCTCCGCGTGTCGTGACAGGCTCGTCAGTTTTGTGCGTGTGGCGACATAAATGTATGCAGACTTGTGCTGATCTCCTGGACCAGCAGATGAGATTAAACGGATGGATTCACAGTGCAGCTTTCCCACTCAGTGTCCACATGAAATCATGTGTGTGTGTGAAGTCGCTCATTAGGGATCTGGGGAATACAGAATACTTTGTGTTTTTGACACAAGGCGAAGAAGCAGTGTGAAGATAACTTTTCAGGCCCGTCACCACGTTCTGATATGTGAGTAGCACAAAGTGAGATGCAGGTCAAGCTCAGTATTTTTGTGATCATTTTCAAAGACAAACCGGACAAACACACACACATGCATCTAATGTGACCCCAGCCTTAGTCTACGAGACTGGAAGTGGTCCCTTCAATAACAATAGCGCACAGTCGTTTAAATCATAATTTCCTGCATGAAGTTAAACATAAACTGATTGCTGCAGTCTGAGACGCACTATCTGAAAGGGTCAGCTCTCTGTACAAACAAGGAAGTGAACTGAATAAAGTGACCCTGCTCTCTCTCCCTCTCCCTCTCCCTTGTTCCAGTGACTAGAGTAGAAGGATATGAAGCACTTACTGTAATCCAGGCTGAACTATTTCACAGTTAATGTGTCACAAAGCATCCAACATCTAGTCAGCAACACAAGATAAGTTGAGGTTATATCAGATAAGAATTGCTGCCTTGGTTTTGCAGGGAAATTTTAAGATCTAACATGTGATAATAACTGCTGTGTTGTGAGAGAGCATTGATTGTGTGCTCCAAATGTTCCCTTGAGCTTGGTTTCACGCCACCCTGTGATACAGTGCAAGTCGTCAATAGTCAATAAATGGTATTGGTTCTATTGGCTCAAAAGAGGCACACCTCTTCAATTGTTTGTGAGCCACCTGTTTGTCTTTTCATGCAGTTGAACGCAACCGTAGTCACGATCTGATGCTGAGTGTGTGATTGTGTCTGTGCACTCACAGTGAGCGGGACACACACCTGTGATAACATGTGCTTTCATGTTCAACAGTCAAGTACATTGTTCAGGTGTTCACAAGTAGTTGCGAGGTGTGACCCCAGGTACACATGTGACATGTGAGAAAACTGTTAAGTAGGAAAGGAGGAATGCGGACCGCCCTGTTATTCGGCATTGCAGTGGCGAATGTGAGGTGTCTAATTCCTCACATTCGCACCGCACACAAAAACATTACAGCGGCCGAGCACAGGAAAAGTCACAGTTGATTTTCACACCGTCATTGTCATTTCCATAATCTAAGAAGGTTGTTATCTGAAAGCCTCTGATTGTTCCCCCCCCCCCCCCCCCAACTGTTCAGGAAACAGGAAAAATAAAGACCCCAGTTCATTTTCCTGTTTCCCAAATTCTGTCTCAAACATTGCACTATTTTACAAATTCAAATGTTACAAATTTTATAATGGTTTTCTTTGAGTAATGTCCCCATTGTCTGTGAGTGAGAGTATTTACAGTAAACACACATGAAAGTTCTGACTGACCAAGACAAAACCTACATGTCATCTAGAGGATTTATTGCCTTGTCAAATTTAGTTCTTATTGCCCTCAGTAGTTGTTGTAATGCATCCAATTATAATTAATAGTTCCACAGAGAAAGTGCAACCCTTTGATTGTGTGACAAATGCCGTTGGTAATCAAAGCGCCATACCCATATTTAGTTTGGTAACCATAACAAGCCGAGCGAAGGGTACATCATTAGCATTCTACAGTTAGCTGGCAGTTGTAGCGTGTAATCTTCATTAGTGTGCTCAATTTTTCCTTTCTTCCCTGTTTTGCTAGTTTTCCGGACCCACAGAGGGTTGATACAGAGGACACCTGCCGTCAGGTAAAGATCTTTTTTTTATTATTATTATTATGCGAACAGGACATTTCACAATAGTGAAACTGAATCTTAGTTACTTTAAAAAAGAGTCCAGGTGCAGAAACTGAGAAGAAGTAGACGTAACACGTCACAGCATTCTAAGTCACATTGTGTACTTTAGAAAACACCTGAGATTGGATATTATTTTAAGTGTTAGAAGGGAGTGGATGTGTGTGCTTTGTGTGCACACTCTTTGAAGGCTCTCATGTCTTTGAAAATAACCCGTTTGTCAAGGCTTGGATTTCTTAAATAGCTGAACCATGGGAACATGAGCGGCAAAGCTTTGACTACCGCAAGCACATAATTTACAGCTGTGATAGCATACCTACAGTAAAGACCAGAGGAGAAGCTCGACTTGAATGGTAGATCTGAAAAAATTAAAATGAATGCTTCATTTTAAATATTTTTTTATAATGAACTCAATATATTGTTGTTAGATAGTACACTAAGTCTTCTTCTTTTAACAGGTTAACCAAGGAGCATCACCAGCGGAAACCCCTGCAGAGACAGCCAGTGACTTGTTACTTAAGATAGTAACAAGGACAGAGGAGGTTATCACAACTGGGTGCAATGAACCGGAAACGACCAGGGACGTGAATATAAATCACCCTTTGTCAAATGGCGACTCTGGACCACATGACTATCATAGCTTGCACATACTTCCACATGTGACTCATCCAAAAAGCACTTGCTCTGGTTTAGAAGAGACTAAGAAAGACATAAAGGTGCATACAAAGGTTGAGAACCAAAACAACCTTGGACTATCCAATGCTGCTGTGACCATGCTTTCCTCCACCATGGTTACTGTTCTTGCTCCACACTGGACTGGCCGAATGCGAAGGACCAAAAGATTTGAGGGAATTGGAGATTCAGAAGCCCTAGGGAATTTCCAGGTTATGGCCAGCACTGCAACAAACCATGCGCCAAGCCAACATGGTGTGGAGAGGGCAGTCACAGAAAGATCACAAGCCCGACAAAGAGACCCATTCCTGGTTACCAGGAGTAATACAGTGGAGTGGTCAACTAAGAGTGACCTTGCAAGACTGGACTATGAATCAAAAAGGAAAATTAATCAGCCTGTGTCTCTGGATGTAAACTCTGAAAGAATGGACAACAGGAAACTAGATAAAGGTGCGTTAAGCCCTGTAGCCCCAAATGTATCTTCTATGTCTCTTGATCCAAATGAACAAAGGAGAAATCCACAAACTGGCAATCAAGGAGTGCACTCAGCTTTAAGCTCTAAACCAACAACCAGCAGTCTGCTTCTGTCTTTAAGAAGAATGAACTCCAGTGGCATGAGCTCCACTGCTGCCTCTGGTTTATCTGATGAAAACCACACAGCAAGAGATCAGCAAGGAAACATGCACACACCACACCTCTCTCAAAGCATTCTCAATAATAATGAGAAAGACAGGACAAAGTCTGTCCTTTCTCCACAGTTAACTTCTTATAGGACAGCTGAAACCGGGCCTATCCTCCCTCCATCATCCTCCAACCGCAGAGAAGGGAACATGTCTGAATCACGCTTCTTTTCAAATTCACCAACGAACAAAGATACAGAAGTCACACCCTTCACCCAACAACCCCAAACATGTTCCAAACCTGTCTTTTTGAGTAGAGGAGAATCTGTGATGCAACAGAACTGCAGGGACTCAAACAAAAATACAAACATATACCCACCAGTCTCTTCACCCAGACATTCCCCATATGATACCTCTGCTCTCCTAAAAAGTCACACACTTCCCAGAAGGACCACACTGACATCCACTTCATGGTGGAAACAAGTTACCCAGGAAGGCAGTTCCCCTGTAACCCACAATGTTACACCAAGCATCAATGACCAGCTGAACACACCCTTATTTTCACCATGTAGTGATAGAAGTAACTTGGTTATGCCAGTTCCATCTGACAACAACAGATTAAGAAGTCAAATCTCCCTTAACAGAGACAACAGTAACACAGCAGACACAGTTTTCATAGGTAACACGAACATTATTAAGGAGACTCAGGGAGGAACTCACATAAAAGAAAGAAATGCCAGGGATTTGCCTGAGCAGAAATTAGACAAACAGCTATTTGGATCCAGTTTAAACAATAGGGAACCACAAAAGTCTCGTAATGTGGAAGATGTTTTGTCTACACCTAAAATTAGCAGAGATACACCACACAAAACACTGACTCACCCTACAAATCTCAGCAAGGTTTCTCTAAGTAATGCAAATGTATCTGAATCACCTCCTACTTTCCAAAATCTCAAAAGCTCAGTTAAACCCACTGAAACCAACAGCAAATACATGAGTGATCATTGCTCATCCAAAACCTGCATCACCCCCATATCTCTTCACAACAACTATTCTGGGATTACCAAGCAATCTCTTTCTACCACCTCTCTCAATAGTCAGAGTGCTCATTTTAAAACTAGCACCACACCTCTTGGTTTTGAAAGAAGCTATGCCTCCATTCCCAAGAATTGTCCCCCCAAAACTCTGACCAGCCTCATCACTACAGGCAGTGCTTTCTCTAAAACAAAGTACACTACTGTACCTATCCCTGCATTTATCGCCTCTATGCCTGGAAGCTACCCCCCATCCACAACTGTCCAAAGCCCATCCCTCCTTTCTCCTCCTGTCACTCCTGCCGTCACATCTTCTCCCACCACTATCACTCACTCTTCTCCCCTAACGCCCCCTGCCACTCCAATCCTCAAAAGTCCCAGCTGCTTAAAAAATTCCAGCTCTAAGGAAGGGACGGTGTTCTCAAGCAGCCCAGAAACAGACCCAAAGAAACTGGGGGTAGAAGCAAAGAAAGTGAGACGGGTAACATGGGAAGACTCTGTGGATTCTCAGCCCATCACAGAGAAAAAGCCGGATCCACCCGATGTCCCAACAGGTCCTCTATCTTCCACCAGGTCCCCAAGTGGTAGAACCCCATCAATTTTCAACTTTCTGAGATCAAGCAGTCCAACTTCAAATACAACTCCCCCACCCCACAAAATCTCCAGCATAGAAGTGGCAAAGGGAAGCAAGTATCGATCTCTGTCATCTGACTCTGCTGATTTCAGAGAGCTAGACCAGTCAAAACAAGAATGTAGTGGCAGAATGAACACTGATCATGTAATACAGGACTTAGGTAAAAACAGACAGGAGAGGCCACTATCTGTGGAGTATGGCACAGTCAAGTGTCACCCCTCTACTTCTTTTTCTCTCCCTGCTGATTTTTCAAGTGGTTATAAGCTTCGTTATAGCTCCCCACCTTACTCCACTCTCATGTCTAGCAGGTCAGCACAGGGAGAATCTCTGACAAAATTACCCAGATCTCCTCTTTATCCACAGGCCTCTCAGTCAACTTATACTCCAGAACTTTCCTCACATGCTGATCCCAGTTTAGCAAAGACCATAGCCACATCCAAACCCCCTTTGTCACAAATTAGCTCACCCCAGACCGTATCTTTGCCTCTCCAAAACAAAACTGCCACACAGGAAAATTCAAAATGTGAGGTTTCAGAAACTGATGCACTCAAATCTCACACCAATAATGGCAATCAAGATAATCACCAGATTGGTCAGGTATTACTTAACAGAGTTGATATTAGTTCAGCGTGTCCACAGAACCCCTCTTCAACATGTGTAACTGAAACACTCGTTTACAGCATTAAATCCCAAGTAAATACAGCTAGAACTGCGCCACAGAACTCCACACCTAAACCCGTGCAACACACTGCAAACGCAGAGGTTTCTTTGGAGAACAGTTTAAGTCAACAACCACATACATCACAGAGCAAGGAAGTGTCAGGTAAATCCCAGAGTCATTCAGACCACAGTTCCAGTGGTAGCAGCTCAACAGGTAGTCAATCCCAGGGTGAAGAAAGCAGGAACAAAACAATGAAGGAGAGTATGCTCAGTAAAAGCAGGTTCTTTTCAGTGGAGAGCAACAATGAACAAAGTCCAAAGAGAAGCCGGTTTGCTCTAAAGAAAAGTGTGAGCACACCAAGTTTCAGTCTATCAAGGTCAGACTCTGAGAGGTCCAACAAGACAAACAATAAAATGGACCAGGTTCTTAATAAACTGAGACAAACATTTAGCACCAGAAGGTCTGAAGATGATCCGTCATTTCCATGGAAATGGAAGCGGGCTTCGCAAACGCCTTCTGTTAGTGGATCGAGTGACATCAGCAGTGTCAGTGATGCCACTGTTGACCGTACCAAAACACTAGAGGAGGGGGGATCAATGCTGAAGGACAGTGTGAAGGGAACTGAGGATACAAACAGGTGGACACAAAACAGATACACCATCATACCGCCCCCAGCTGTGACAGGAGATGGTTTCTCCGCTTGGTCTGAAAAATCACCTCCAGAAACTGGCCAAGATGAGAAAAGTGCTTTTGAAGGACAAACTTTAAGTGCAACCCAAGTTCATCTTAAAGCCCACAGCCCAACAATACACCAGTTGGATTTTTTCAAAGACAACAAGACTGATTATAAACCCACAAGTCAGTCGCCCACATGCAGAGATCCCAGTCCCAATTTGAACCCCAACCAATCTGATGGTTATGCTACTCAGTTCAAGAAGTCCACATCCAGTCCAAGGAGCCCCTTCTCCCCTTTCTCTTCTCTTACCCCTGTGTCCCTTACCCCTGTGTCCCCATTTTCCTCACCTGATGTAACAGACGACAGTGTGTTCTACAGCCCAAAGCTGCAGCGTCGCAGGGAGTCCCCCTCATGTGACGCAGGAGAAGGAATCAGCTTGGGGAGTTCAAGAAGCCGGGCATCCACAGGTCCTCCAAGTCCAGATATTGGACAAGACAAGGACCACTTAGCATCCTCCTATGCAGACTTAAAGTATGGCATTGTGCCTGGGAGGTCATTTTCTGTGAGCTCAGTACTGTCCAGTCGACCCTCAGGACCTGGACGTATCTCCACAGGTTCCAGATTCATGAGTGTGGGTGATCTCTCTAAACCATCCTTGACTTGTAGCGGTAATGGCAAAGACCTGGATCGGTGGTCTTTCCCTGCAGGATTGCCGCAAAGTGAATATGGTGTGTCATACTACTCCGGTGACCCTGGTAAAATGAGATCAAGGTCACTCCCTCGATCGTTTTCCAGTTGCTTGTCAAACTGGAGTTCAGGGGTCAATAATTCTCCACCTAGAGTTGCCACAGCGTCAAAGCCAGCCCACCATTGGGGTGCTAACGTGAACATTTGTGACTTTGAATGGGATGTGGATGGTCCCCCAACACCTCCTCCAACACCTCCCTTATCACCAGTGTCCAGACGCATATCCACACCCCCCAGCATTTCTTCTCCTACCTTTCCCAGCCCGCCAGGAGCACCACAGTCAGTTGAAAGCCAGGCCTCCAGAGGGCGCCTGCCCTCCAGAGGTTACGTGTCCAGCCTCAGCACCTTTGAGGAGTCTTCGGACAGCAGCTCGGACACGACAACCGATGATGAATATTACTTAGAAACAGGTGACGGTGAAGAAAAGGAGACAGAATTGTGAAAGCAGGAAAACTGCTCTCAAGTTTTGTGATCCGGGACTTAATGATGTTGAAGGAAATGAATGCAGGAGAAGAAAGATGGGCAGCGATCTGTCATGTGCAATGAACTTCACTGCTTGTTTACTCTCACATTGTCAGAGAGGAGGTCAACATGGCCAGCTGATTGCCCACATGATTTGCTTCTCCATATTGGTGGTGGCTGTTATGTTAAGTGACCAATCATGTTATTATCAGTACAGTTGTTTTGATGTTTAAAAGCATGTACAGTGGACTGTATAGTGTCTGCATAACTAATAACCTTTGTTGAACCATTACAATTATGACAGCTGCATGGCACTTGTAAGGGAAATACAATAAGTAGCTGTTTTAGCCAATCTAATATGTAAGGTGAGGGTCTTGACCTAAGTCTTTGCCACTGCATTTCATCCTGCTAATTAACATAAAGTGCTGAGGTATTGTGGATATATGAGATATTTACTATGAGATATTTAATCGTTTGTCTTCTGTGTTTGAAGATTTAAATCTATTATAGTAATTGTCAGCAATTTATTTTCACTTGTTTTTATAAAGGTAGCGTGGTTTTAAAAAGCTTCGTACTCTAGTATGTAACATAATTTTGTGTGCCCGACGCAATGCTTGTCCTTATTTGCACAATGACAATCTAAAATCTTAATATATGTATTTTATAAATATTTTTTTTAATAAATACTTTTAACATTCCCAACGGTATTTGTGGGTTTTATTGGTTGAGTGTTTCCACCTCTGCTCTTGTGATGTGGCAAATGATTTAATTGCAAAATCTTTGGTCGTGTTTTCCATGGCAGTACTTGACAGTATGTGACATTAATTAGTCCAAAGGTATGCCAAGTCATGGCATTGTAAAAAGTTCAGCACCTCAGGTCACATTCCAGTAGGCAGGGAGTTTTTTAATAACCAACATTAAACACAACGTTATCTACTTTACATATGGTGAGGCTGTTTCAGCTGTCACACAGTGGGTGTTCCCTGACGTCCTTAGCTATGACAACACACACACTGCTATGGTGATAGTTGGGAAGAACACTTAATGGCCTGGCTGTAAAATCATTATTGTATTACCTGCATGTCTGCTGACTGTGTGTTAGGTGTGCTTGACCTTCTCTCCGGTGTATAATTTTCCTGGGGAGACACAGTTCACACTGACACAGTATAATCTGCAGCCATATTATTAGCCATGATGTCACTGGGGAAGGGCATGGCAGCTTTTGTCACCATGAGTCTTAAGAGACTCATTTAAACATAACGTTTTTTTTCTGCTGATGTCATACTGAGGCGAGTACAGCATTTGTTCCAGGCAGCGGATCTGAAATCACAGAGTAAAAAACAAGTTTCAGGTACTAAAGTGAAATCTATGTGTGGGCAAAGGAAACTTTCACAGTAACAGGCACCACAACAGACATATAACAGTGCCTTGTATGGTGAATACCAGCTTTTAATTATGATAACTTCTGGATTTAAAGTCCACAGCCCAAATATAAACAGGCTTAAGATATGGATGTCTGTCAGTCTGCAGCTCCTCTTCTTCCTGGTAGCCCCCGGTACAGGGGGCAAAAATACACACTGCGATGCACATTAATCAAAGGCACGTTTACCTTTGATCAAGATTGACATGCTGCATACCCACAGAAAGCTCAGAAACTCGGCTAAAAGCTCATGAAAACTATTCCTATGTTCACCAAACACAGACAAGTAATCTAACCAACACCATAACGGTGTAAACATTTAAAACGGAGAACCAGCGCCATCATGTTGAAACATGTCTGCCCATAGTAGAGACTCCACAGATTCCAACGGTACCATTTATATCACTCTACGACCAAAACTCACAGATCCAGCCGCAAAATAAGAGCAAAACAACAACTAACTTTCAAGAAATACAACCAGAAATGTTGTCTTACCTTTGTTGTTGAGCAAAACAAGCTGTTTTCACCGGAACAAAGCCACTTCAAATTGAGAACTACACTTCCCAACATGCTTTGGGGCCTCTTCCTCGTCTGATTGGTCATTCCAAACGGCCATTAGCTTGTTTTGATTGGAGAAGGGCGAATGTCCGTCAAACTACGTCATACGCATTTGCGTCCTTCTGATGAACGAGCGGAAGGAGCTGCGTGCATTCGGAGACCGCAGGCTGATCCTATTGGCTTTGATGATTAAAACGAGCTGTCAATCACCCAGATTGGCCAATCACAGCCGGAGCTATGGCCCTGAACAGGCTGAGGCTCAACAGAGTTGTCTCTGACGCTCCAGAGAAAAATGCCCCAAATATATAGATTTTTTTTAAATAATTTTTTTTTAAATTATTATTCAAAACAAGTTTTTATTAGACCAATAGTGACATGTAAATAAAAGTAAATTGGTTTTAATAATTGTTCTTCATATATTTTCATAGATAGTGCCAAACTAGATTTGCCTAGGCATCTCTTCACTAAAACCTCTGTAATTTAACTCTGCTTCACTTCAGCATCATCAGACTTTGCACAGCTAATGTCCACATGTTGTAAAATGACTTTCAAGCTCCTAATGTACGTTTTTAAAGGTGATATTTTAAAATGCAATATTTCTTTGGGCGAGGGAAAAAAATCCTTCATTTATTGTGGGTCCCATCTGCATTTACTCTGGCACAGTGGTATCTTCTGATGGAATCTCACAGGTGTTATCTTTATTTTGAGACCAAGATAATTCACATAGAGCTTGTAATTGCAGAGATATACTCTATTTAGTTTGGGCATTTCTTTTTTGACCTTAAAAAGAGGGTCCGGGAAGAAGAGGTTGCAGTCCACTGTCCACCAACAGGAAACAGCGAGCAGGGCTGAGCAACATGGAGAAACATGAAGGACTTATTTGGGTTAGAGATGAGCCCATACACTACAGAGTATTAGTATCGGTCTGATACTAGTCAAAAACACTGGATCAGATATCCATCTATCCATTATGAACCGCTTATCCAAGATCGGGTCATCGGGGTAGCAGGTCTAGCAGGGGGCCCCCAGACTTCCCTTTCCCTGGACACATCGTCCAACTCTGCACCCAGGCCAGTAAGGAGATATAATCTCTCCACCTTGGCCTGCCCCGAGGTCTCTTCCCAATTTGACAGGCCAGGAACACCTCCCTAGGGAGTTGCCCCAATGGAATCTTTACCAGGTGCCCGAGCCACCAGCGGCTCTACTCCGAGTCACTCCCGAATGATCCGTTTCGGTGGCTCATACCCGCGATCTTGTTCTTTCGGTTATGACCCATCGCTCATGACCATAGGTAAGGGTGGGAACGAAGATGGACCAGTAGATCAAGGGCTGTGCCGATATTATCCAAAAAACTTACATCTTAGTCATTTAAAAGATGAAAAGTGACTGTATCATATGAGTATTGGTAGATGCTTGAGGTTCATGATATTGGTATTGGAGAAAAAAAAGTGGTCTTGAACTCTTCCCCATTTGAACTCTGATTTAAAGCACAATCATGATATTAACACTGAAGAGGTAAATCATTAAGTTGGTGATTTTCACAGTAAAATACACTTAAACTTTGTACAAATAGCTTTACATAGGACATGATGTAAAATGAATAAGATACTAAAATAAACAGACCAGGAAAAGCAGAACATTGATGACTTGTACTGTCACACTTTACTTTGGCCATTCATGAGAAATACAGCAAACCTGTAATCATTAAATGTACTAATATTTACAAAATAAAACATCAAAGGTCCATTGTGTCCAAAAGTTAGGTAAAATTATTATCATGTGATAGAAATTGAAGATAAAATCATGTTATTTATAAGTGTACAATCTGCGATCACCTGATTGTACGATTGTATTTTTTTATTACCTGGAATTAGCCTTTTTATATTCATATCAGGAGCAGGGTCAATTATGGAGGCCACCATTCTGGATCCCAGTGTTCTCCAACACACTTTCAACTTCTCCAATAAATGTTACTGAATTTTAACATACTGTACACTGTAACAGGCTAATGCATTTGTGTTTATCACCTTTTCACAATATTATCTAATATATTAATGTACACATTTCTTTGAGCAGCACTTTCATTTGTTTACACTTTGGTTAATACTGTTAAAAACTCACCCTCTCATCATGGGGTTTTATGGATGTTCCTTCTTTCGTCCTTCCTCATAGGAGAGACAACCTCATGAGTGGAGCTCTTTGGCCACCTAGTGGTGTGAGTTCAAAACAATACAATGTCATCTGATTTAATGTGCAACATCTACAGGAACATACCATAACAAGCATCAACTCATTACCTGGAATTTAAAGGCCACTTCCGCACTGTGTTTGACCTACAGCTGTGGCAGTGGTTTGATTATAGAGTGAAATACTGTGATGTTTCTACAGCCGTGATCAGAGAAGAGCCCACACCCTCTGGAAACAATGTCACGATGCTTAAATAACAACAGTTTTTTCCTCTGTTGTTGTGCATGTATGCAGTCAGCTGCACAAACAGCACCAGCACTGCACGATATTATCTCAAAGAATGGCGCAAAGGACTGGACTCCTCCTCTTTTCATGCCTTAACATGTAACTGTTTTCATTCTGTGGTTTGGAAACTGTTGTCGGGGCTTTTAATTACTGTTACTACCTCACTCTGACGTTTTCTTTTTTCTTTGAAGGGCGATGAGTCATGTCTTAATCATTTCTGTGAAAGTGTTTGAGATGTGCTCCTCCAGGTGCATGTGTGAAGTCCTGTGAATTGTGGTGCATTTAAAACCCCATTTATTCTCTATCCATATCTAGTATCTCAATATCTAGCGGGAAATCCTTTGTTGTGCGTTGTGTTGGTTTTTGTGCTGAACTACTTTACGCCTCCTCTTGACAGTCTCGCAAAGCAAAGTTTACACTATTGTCATCAAGTTTTTCCAACCTGCCAACATTGGGACACATCTGCTTATCGCAGCACACTTATTAAGCTCACTTGAAGATGTGTGAAGTGGTATCATGTGCAGCACTGTCAGGGTAGTTTTATTGGACCTGACACTAGTGTCAATTCATCCCTTCTAAACACCTCTTTGTTTGAAGAGAAGAGGTTAAATGGACTAGATGTTCCGCTTGACCAGTTTGCCTTCGCTTTCACTTCTACGCTTCTCATCATTTCGTGTAAATCACCCTCCGTGTTCTTCTAACCTGAAGCTGTTACACGCAGCACTTTCTCTGATCTGATCTCCAGCATTTCCTGATTCACGAGTCCATCAGTTTGTTTATGTAACAAGTTTTAATTTGACATGAAATCAGGCTACAGAGTTAACAGCATCACAGACCATCAGTGTTGTCAGATATAATATTACTCGAGCCAGGTTAATAGTCGTAGTATAAGTGTTTGGTGTCGAGTGCAACATACAGATAAAATCAAGAACTACTGAAAGGTTAACAGAGGTTTCGGTGTCCTTCAGTGACTCCTCAAATCAAACCCCCCTCTCACTCATGTCCTCTTACTGCCACACACTCGCAAAACAAGAATTAACCAGATCAGAACAGGCATCAGCCGACAGACTCAAAACAAAGAAGGTAACAGTCATCTTTGGTGTGCGGCTGAGGCGGAGTAGGGGGGTTCATTTGGAAGCTCCGGGCCCTCTTCAGCTCCAAGTCTCACTTCATGGAGCGTCATCATCATTGGGCCCTTTTTTCCAGCATTGATACACATTCAGTTCAAACAACAGGGGACTAACACGTTCACAGTCCGTCCCAAAATCTGCGTCTACTTACTCAAAAGTCAGTGTTTAACTTCTAATGTTCATTTGTACCCGTCTTATTCTTTTACAGCTAAGTGGCCATGTAGAGAATTACTGAACCAAACAAGAGGAGGAAAAAAAAAGCCCTTCAAGTTCCTCTAAACATGCAGATAGCAATGTTAGGAGATCAGAAAGTCAGGAAACGTAAGCTTTTTTCATGCCAATTTAGCAATATATAGCTTATTACCAACATTTTAAAAACTCTTTATAATTTATTGATTATGCTTATTAACTTAGGTTTTAAATATAGCTGGCTCCAGGCCAGATTCAGTAATTGCAGAGTGAAGATAAAGATTTTCATTTAAGGACGTTTTTGTTCTCCCTTTTTTGTCTCTGATCCAAAAGAAATGTTGATTTAAGTTTAAAAACTGTTCCTTAAATTTGAAGACTGGTCAAATTAACCTTCATCTCTTCCAAAAAAAACATCAGTGAAAATCCTCTCTGCTTTATCGCAAACTGTGCAAGTGTGCATACAGTCTCCAAAACTCAAACAGCCACACAAGTTTAAGAAACTAAGTCTAGAGTATTTACAAGGCAAGTGTCACCCACAATCCTGTCAGGAGTGACAGCATACTGTATGTCAGAGTCCTTCTCTGTTCGGAATGGTAACCTTTATGTGAGTTTTCACATTTAGTGTCGTCATACACAACAAAGACAAAAAAAAAAAAAGAGTCTATGCAGTTTTTAGATGCACTCTAAAAAAGGAATTTGCGACTACTCTCTGAGCTTTGTCGCATCTGGGCCGTGAGTCGAAAGCAGCTAACCTCTCTGTCACAGGCCGTGTGGGGGAGCAGCCACCGCCTGTTGTGAGGAGATTGTACTAAAGATACTTAGTGAGTGTGTGTGTACAGTATGTGTGTGTGTGTGTGTTCTGACACATTCACACCACATCTGAACAGAAAGATGAAAAACACTGGCTGCTCAATCATCAGCCTGTGTTTGAAATGACTAGAGGTCTACAGTATATGTCAGGAAATCTCAACCTCTTTCTCTCTCTCTCTCCGTCCATCTTTCTGCACTGCTCCTCTGCGGGAACCTGACAGATGTAAATGTTCCGGCTGCACGCCACACTGACTGATGTCAGTCAGCACAGTCCTTCCCCTCTGTCTCTTTGTCTTTTAAGTCTCTGGGTTGGGTGTCGCGAGGAGCGGCACATTGTCCCTCCTCCTCCTGCCCAGCGGGGGGCGCCTGTACTGTTCCCCATCGGCCAGCGTCTGCGGCAGCGGTTTCCTCTTGCTCTCGGGCAGCAGCAGGATGGACAGCACGGCCAACAGCGCCAGAGACGAGTAGACCACGTGGTGCAGGAAGTAGCCATAGTGGTTCCTCAGGTCCATGAGCGGGGAGCTGAGGCGGCCGACACAGCCCAGAGCGAGGACAGCGCCAACGCCGCTGCCCCTGCACAGACGGACCGAGTTTACTTTTTCAGATTCAAAGACCTTAGTCCTTACTGGTTTTAAAAATGATGCAAAACACATATGATGTGACACAGGTAGTTTTCTTTAGAGCTGGTGTTGTCATAATAAACACATCTGTGTGTAGATACCAAGTGAAGGTTATTTTCTGCAGGGTTTTGAATACAGAATAACTAAGTATCGTAGTTGATTTTTTATTTTTCTGGCTCATTTCACAGACACCATCTCTCTATGAAAAGTAAATAAAGAAGTGACATAAATATCAAATTAATGAATAAATAAATTCCCATTTTGCCACAAAATGTCGCCGTGTGCAAGAGAAAAACATAGTGAGGGCAAGATTTAGAAGGAACTCACTGATGAATGCAGACTTTTCTGTCACCATTACACTAAGCAATCTGTGGTAACATCACAATGACAAGGTTATGCCAAAATGTTATCTAATCCATCTTTTATAGGAATTATCATGTTCATCAGATTAAATAACAGTAATGTTTCACATAGGTGTTAGCTTAGCTTAGCAGAAAGGCTCAAAACAGTGGGAGGCAGCGAGCTTGTCTCTTCTATCTACAGTATTTGATATGAAATTCCCTCAACCTGAAGCATTTTTAACCCTTCATTTAAAAAACATAATGTAACACGTGCTATTAACTATAATCTCAATAAATAGGGATTATTTTCTTCTCTGTCATTTGTTGTATCCTTCCATGTCCTGGTTCGCTGCGGGTCAGCACAAAAAAACAGTAACACTTTCTACGTCTTTGAGACATTTCTCACTCTGAGTGAATGAGGAAAAAAAAGAATAAAAAATCCAATTTCACTTTAACTTGGTGCAGAGCATTAGTGTGTGCTGTCCTACCTGATGATGGTGGGCATGATCTCTGCAGTGAAGAGGATGCAGAGGGAGGCAGTGGCCTGAGAGGAGAACAGGCCCAGCACTGAGAAAACCGTGATGGCCGTCTCACTGAGGTCTGGAGGGAAACACAGGGAGGAGAAATCTCACATCTGATGCATGAAGTGCAACATTTTATATTTTGTTGTTTGTAGGGACATTTAAATATGCCAGATTAAAAACGTTAGCTAATGTACATCTGTACTCCCAAAACAGGTCAATGTAATACTGTAATGTATACAGACGACAACAATATCAACATGAAGATAATATGTGATAGGAGTTAATTAAGGGTCCAAACTGTGAGGTGATTAAGCAGTAAAGTCCTCATGGGACGGTGCTTCTGCCCTTTTACCCCATAACACATGAAAGCACTGCCAGACACAGCTTTGACTTTGCTGCCACTGCAGTGTCCTATATAAATGCCAATGTCATGCTCATTATCAGCCACACGGGGGAGACAGTGTTGTTTCTACACCCGGCTGTGAAATACACAAAGGAATCTGGTTTGTGTTTTTCCATGAACTCAGCTGACAGGTTTGATTTAAATCTCTCGCTCATAGTCTGTGAGGAACCAGGTCAATGTGATGCACGCGGAGCAACAGTCTGACAGGACAACATCTGATTCACTTTAAAACTGGTCCCAGTTCAGAGGGGACAAATGAGTGAGGTTTGATTTCCCCCAGTACAAAGTGGCATGAGGGAAAAGGCAGGTGATGATTTATGGCGGTCCACCTTGTTGGCAAGGACTATTAATAGCTCTGCTCATTTAACTCTAAGTGCCCTTGGAGGAAAATGACATCCTGCTGCTGACTTACACTCCATGAGTCCGAGAAGGATCAAAGAGGCCAACCCCGTCATCGTCATGGAGAGGAGCAGGATGCCACGGCGACCGCACCTGTCCACGGTCGCCCAGAGCAGGAACCAGGCGCCGCCGCCTGCACACACCGACAACAGGTACATCCAGTAGAAACTGGGGGCGGTGCCTCTGACGTCACCTCGGAACGAGCTGTAGCAGTGACTAATGCCATGAGAGATGAACCTGAGGGAGGAAGGACGAAGAGATTCAGAGTGAGCAGCAGCCATGTCTCTTTAAAAACTGATTTCACACAGGCAGGCAGGAGCCGAGGATGCGGGGCAACTTACGAGGTGAAGCCAAGCACACACAGGTTCTTCCAGATGTTCCTGCTGTGGAAGAGCTCGGGGAAGGACAGGTGGGGGCGGGAGGAGGTGGTCGGCTCTGAGTCCAGCTCTGCAGGAGACAAACAGGACAGAAACACAGTTGAATAACAGTCCAACAGAACAAAATATAATGACGCGAGGTAATTTATCTTTATTTATCTTTTATTATTAACTCATTCTCAGTCGATTCATGCAGCACATACACGGGTCACTATTTGACCTCTACTATTCAGCATCGAGAGACCACAGACTTTACTGCAGTAACGCATTAGCTGTGGGCAGAAAAAAGGGGCATTTCAACTGACTTGTCGACTGAACTGTCATCATATAAAATGTTCAATTACATTTATTTTTTATCCTTCTTTTGCATCTGTTACAAGACAACAAATCCATCGAAGAGGGAAATTAAAAACTGCTGCAAGCTCTGCAGAAAGTATAAGTATTCTTTCATGTAACTTAATGAAAATAAAAGCTACATATGAGAATGTAGTAAATGCAGAAAATGATATATGCCATCATGTATCATGAACTGTGTTAATTGAACCAACCAGGTCATATATTCATAATCATTTAATAAACAACTTAGTTCTAATATATATCTATGTGCTGTATCATGTAAAGTGGGCTTTACAATCTGTACATGAAGCAAAATCTGTCCTTAGACCCTCAGTTCAGGTAAGAAACAACAACCTTTAGCAGGGAAAAAATGGAAAAAACCTCAGGGGGAGTCACAGAACAGGGAGCCTTCTTCCAAGACAGAAAAGATGTTTAAATGCACAGCAAATGTACTGACATCCCTGGAGACTGGAAACTATTTCACATTATATCACATAAAACTCAAAATGTCATAATATCTGATTCCACGGTGTAAAAAGTCAAATGTTCCTGAATCAGAGCATCATGGGGCGTAATGTACAATGTCAGTGCTACTGCTGTGTGTGTGTATGTAAAAACACAGTTTGCTACAGTAGATGTTGATCTGCTTTGACTGTGATACTTCCCCTCACAAATCCCAGGTGACTCCTGTTACCGGAGGTGATAACAGTCAGATCCCAGATGTGTGTAACTCACAGTGTAGAATAACATACTGGCTGTTTCTATGTCTGACCAAGTTTAAGGTTTCAAAGCAGAATTAATGTGATGTAACGTAATCTGATGTAATCTATGCAAATGTGAGTCATTCGCAGATATCTTCAATTAAGTTTGCTGGGTTGGTGTATGCCCGAATATGACATTTTAAAGTCACAAACGATGGAGAAAAACATGTAGGCTGTTGTAAACGGTTTTATTATTATTATTATTATTATTATTCATAATTAAGTTTGAGATGAAACACTAAAATATGAAGACTTGAGTACTTTAAATAATCATTGTTTGGTCCATAAAATGTCAGAAAATGTTGAAAACTGTTGATTAGTGTTTTTAAAACATGGAAATGATGATGTTCTCAAATCAAAATAATTCTGTTTTAATAATTTCTTTGTTTTATTGAAAATTTTAAACGTTGTTTTAATTCTTTAAAAAAAAAAAACACAATCGAGTCATTGTTTCAGCCCTAATTTCAGCTTTTGCTTAGGTAATATCTGCTCACGGACAGTCCTGACATCACTGAATAAATATCCAACTCTGCTGGATCTGTTGGTATGCTCCTTTAAAATTCCATCTTTACACAGGAACCCTGACCTTTGAATAAATAATGAGTTAGAACTGGGCCTTATTATGTGCTGGTGGTAGTGGTGTGTGATAGGTGCTCAAACAATAAGAAACATCTAAATAATGCAGACTGCATAAACTGAATGTGTATTCAGACTGATGAGTCGCTCTCATTTTAAGAAGCACGATGAAGAAGTAAACCTGTCGCTCTGTACACACACACCAGATTATCCCTAACTAGATAATGTCAACGTAACCACAATTTGTTTTTGCCTAATTAGGTCTTCATGAGGACTACTAGTCCTGACATGGTCAGTGCTTCTGCCAGAGAAGGTCCTAAAGATGTAATAAATATAAGTATTTAGTACGTATTTGCCTCAACCTGACCTCAACGCACCCCAACCTAAGCCCCTACCACATACAATGGTTGACACACACCTAGGCCTGAGCAACAAAACCTTCCAGCTAAAATGTCCTCACTTGGTCCAAATGTCCTCACACACACCTGTGAAGCTCTCGTCGTCCCTCAAGTCTCTGCTTGAATTTCTTCTCTCGCTGAAGGAGTTCATGTCTGCAGATCGTTCTGACAGAAGGAGCCAGCGAGGAGACTCTGGAAAAACCCCAGGAATGCTGCAGGAGAGCAGGGAGAAAAAAACACACACTCACTTTTTGACCTCAGCTGACCTTTACTAAGCACCCACACAATTAGAGATTAAGTGCTGTGACTCCAACATGGAAAAGAACAAATGTGGGTCAAGAAGTAGCCGCATTCTTTATTTCTTAATCCAGCTTTTCTTCCATTCATATTAAAAAGCCAAACTTTATTGCCAGTAATCTTTCTATAATTAATTTGATTTTGAAACTGCAGTGAAGGCCAATTTTGGAACAGAGGTCTTTAACAGAGACAAGGCTCTT
This sequence comes from Solea solea, assembly GCF_958295425.1. Taxonomy (NCBI): domain Eukaryota; kingdom Metazoa; phylum Chordata; class Actinopteri; order Pleuronectiformes; family Soleidae; genus Solea; species Solea solea. The sequence goes on along the minus strand of NC_081134.1, from coordinate 41,662,979 downwards.
ATGTGTTCTGACAAGAGCTAAAGGGCTCAGGGCAATGAATGGACCTGAATCAATACAATCCAATAGCTTTCAACACATCAGTTGGCATCAAGACACTCTGACGACGAGTAAGTTCCTCCATTCGCCCTGTTTTACTCTGCACTTTCACATTAAAATGAAGGGTAAGGGTAAAAAATGTTACTTGTGACTTAAAGATCCAGTGTGTAACATTTCAGTTTATTGCAGGAATTGAATATACTACCTAATATTTGTATAAAAAAAAACGTTAATTTGGTTTTCCTATCCTTAGAATAATCATTTTATGTGTCCTTTAGACCAAGCAGACCGAGTTTAATGTGTGTTTTGAAGCAGGAGTGAGTTACAATGGCCCTAATTCCAAAATACTAGACCATTAAAACTCATAAATCTCATACCCATAGCTGAGAAACAGTGTGAGCGGTGCAGCCCCAGCTCCCAGCAGGCCCCTCCAGGACTGACAGCCCAGAGCCACAGCGAGCAGCAGCAGCTCTCCGGCCACAGTCATCAGCCCGGCCAGCATGGTCACCACCAGCCTCAGTGAGGGTTCACACAGCTCCAGACCTGACACACAAACACATGACATGTTAAGTGATGGTGTCGGAAGCAAACCGCGACAAACCTTCTGTCCCTGTATGCACTGGATTATTCCTTGATTATTTTTACTAACATGAGGTGTGGTTCATGTGCTGCAAAATCCAGTTGTAGCAGTTAGGACGTTCAGTTTATCAGTGTTATCTGCAATCCAGGGTTTTGAAAAGACATGGTTCAGTTTCATTTGAAGCATGTTTATTTGAAGAGTTTGTGCCATGTCCTGTTTTAAGACACTCTTGTTAGCACAGCATGTTATTTTGTTTTTCTTAGAGAACTAGCTCAGTGAACACTGAGCAGGAAAAGCTAAAAATACACTTTTTTTTTATTATCTACTTGGCCTGATTATATTTATTTTATTAAAGAGCAGGAGCAGCTAAATGTAGCAGTTAACTTAAAAACCAAATGTTATGGTTGTACATGTTATGTACCTCTGTCCGATTCCTGTGACGCAAAGAAGAAAAGACACAAAGAAAAATATTGATACAATAAATTAGAATTGCAATTCAAAACTAATCTGCACCCAAGTATTGAGCAACACTATTTCATACTCAGGCGGCCGCACATCTTTAAGTTGGTTCTGTCAGATTTCCTCCAGTGGAGTTATTTCTCTCCACTGCTGCTTAGTGCTTGCTCATAGTGCTTGCGTGTGAACTGTTGGGTTTCTCTTCTCTCTATAATATTGTAAAGGTTTTTGCCTTACTATTTACAGAGCCTTGAGATAATGTAATGTTGTGATTTGGCGCTGTACAAATAAATTGAATTGAATTGAATAAAATAAATAGTTATGTGCTGTTCATACTTACGGGTGATGTACAGAATGAGGTAGACTCCTGCACTTGCTGCTGCCAGACAGAAACGCATGACGATGAAGATGGGGGGATTCGGCGAGACGCACACCAGCACCCCAAACACCACAGACAGGGTCAAGGAGGTCAGCAGAGTCTTGGACCTGCCCAGTCTGTAGAGACACAGCAACACAGTAGTGATACAAGACTTACTGACAGATATGACTTCCATAATGTTCAACTTACACTCAAACTAACGCCAAAACCACTTTTTTACATGTCAGCTTCATGTTTATAACAACTTTATTTTTAAATGTTCAGATTCATTCTGTATTAAAACCCTCTTTTAACAAATACAAACTATGTCATCACTACTTGTGACATAGGTCATCTAACTTCCAGCTTCGTGCAGGTGCAGCACTTTTCTTTCCCTGCTGCAGATGAGAACTGTTTCTTCACTGTGTGTCCCTGTAGGAGGCATTATTTCACCAGCCGTAACAGACAGATGCTAAGCTCAGTTGGTCAGCAAATTAATGAAGGCTGTTAGCTGATTAAACTGGCATCATCTCCCTCACAGTCCCCACAGAACTGCAGTTCCCCCCCCCCCCCGTGTGCGCTTCAGTCTGACAGCACTGAACAAACAGACAGCTTGTCAGGGGTACTTGGGGTGTGTCTAATCCAGAATGAAAAGCACGGAGTCCTGAAATCACACTTTTTCTTCTTTATTGCTAGTGTGTAGTAAATGTATTGGTCACATATTGTGTAGAGTTTCAGTATTTGGCAGAATGATTTCTCACTGTGATGAAAGGCAGGGTCAGAACTGTGCTAAATCTGACAACTGTTGCTGACTGACAGAGGAAACACTGATAGACTCAGTACATTTACAGCAATTTAGTTTGCACCTTAAAATTTAAACAAAAATACATTTTGAACATTTAAAAAAATGAGGAGTTATTTTTTTGAATCACAAAGATTACAAAATGTTCTTTTTAACATCTCGCTCACGTATAATTGACACATGATTTGTCTGATTTGTAGCCATCCATCCATTGTCCACCACTCTATCCTCCACGCTGAGAGGGCCAACATATAGAGATGAACAACTATTAACTCACACCTACAGACAATTTAGAGTGTTTGATTAACCTCAAAATGTGGGAGGAAACTGGAGAAAAGCAAACCAGCAAACTTCTAATGGTGAGGTAACTGTGTTACCATTTCTGGTTGGTCGAACCTAAATCTAAAAAAATGCTGCTGAGTCACCAGCTGAGTCACCCACATAGTCCAGAAATATAGCAAATTATGTGAGGAGTTCATCACTTTTGAGAAGGTTTTACACCCGTGTATCCAAAGATAACACATAGCCTTTCACAGCAGGTGAAGATAATCTTTTTATTTTAAATGTGTGCTTCCGAAACACTAAATATCCTGTGTGCGTGTGTGTATGTACTACCTGTCAGCAGCATAGCCCAGACCCAGACAGCCAGTAAGGACACCCAGGATGAAGCACACCTCCTCCACTGGCACCAGCCAGTACTGACCACACACCAGATCCCACTGGACAGCACAGACACAAGAGTGGAGAGGGAGTAACTCATCAGGCAAACATGAGGTTGAATCAGGAAAAGCAAAATCATCCATTCAATTTTTACTAAGTACTAAGTACTTTTTTAAACTACTAAAAAATAATAACAAAAGTATATTACAAATTGAAAGTGAAAACAAAACACTCTTGCATTAGATTAAGCAAAACAATTTTAACGCTTACACTGCCTATGTTTGAGTGCCTGACACACTTGCATTTTCTCTAGACTCATGCATGATAAAAGGCACAAGCACTTGTATTTTTAATCACAGTCAGAGGACACTAGTGTATTACTGTTTATATATAGTCATAACACTAACAGCAGCGGGAGCAGTACCAATAATTATAGCAGCGTTAGGGACATTCCCGTCACATGTATTATAAAGCAGTGCAGCCACATGGAAAGTCACCACTTCTGTTAAATAGAAACCCAGATAACTGCTCTCACATCGGAGTTTTAATCACATCAAATCAACCCACTAATTTGCACTCACAGCTGAGCTGTGCACTGGAAGCAAAAATGATTTTAATGATGTAGAGGGAGGGAGGGAGGGAGGGAGGGAGGGAGGGAGGGAGGGAGAGCAGAGGGCCAGTGATAAAAAACACCTTGTATAGTCGGAGCCGGTGCAGAGATACATAAAAGCCTGTAATGTACTATCAGCCGTCCTGTTGCTAAGGCACAGAGTCACCGCAGTGCTCAGTACCCGGGTAAAGGGCAGCACAACAACTCACAGAGCTCATGAGGGTGGAATGCATTGGACAACGGAAGGTGAAATGCACTCAAACCAGTTTTGGAAACTCCTCAGACTGGTTTTGTAAGTGACGCATGAGATCTGAGTAAACATTTGGGTGAAAAGGTAAAAAGCATGTTATATGTGTGAGCTCATAGATCCACAGCACAGTGAGGTTTAGTATTGTTAAGTAATTAAGTATTTATTGATCAGAAGCAGACGTGAAGCTGATCAGACCTCCTTCCTGCTTTCCGAGCATCAGACTGCCAGCTCAGCAACACAAAGCAAGGCAGCACTGAAGGAAAGGATTTATCATAACAGCAAAAAAAAAAAAAACTCTATTATATGTAGCCTGAGGGATGAAGAAGACTATCAGCTATCTTGTTGTTCTGAACAGATGTATTTTTTTATACATGCTGCTGCTAAACACTCCCCATGGCCACATTTTTGTAGGTTCAGCTGCAGTGGTGTGGGTGGATTACCAGCAAAATGCCCTAATACCACAGCCTGGAATACTGGGTGTGGTTCCTACACCAGTAAGCACAGAAATGAAAACAGACACACAAGCCGCAGGTCTTAGAACAAGACTGTGAGCGGCCACTGAAAACAGTGACAGCACAGGTCCAGTGGTCTTATAAGGGAATCCAGCTCTGGATCCTGGGATATGCTCTACAATGGCCAACTGCCACACATGCGGTCTACAAGGTGACCCAACACAGTCTTCATCTGTTTGCATGTATTTATCACATGTAATATCACCCAAAAAAAGTCCACACACATGCAAGAAAGACAATATGAAGAGCAGGACCAGTGGACATGTGAGAAACAAGAGCTCCACTGTCAGCCTGGAGGATTAGGTTTCCCTTAGGGATGCAATGGTATCATCAGTTTCATGATATTGTGCAACAACAAAACTGTCATGATAGAACTGTGAACCTGAGATGAATCAAACAATAGGTTTTCTGGGCAAGAAACTATAGCTTTGTTGAGACTTTGACCAATCTTGGGACATTCAGAGAAAGTGTGGGTTCTTCTGCTACAATTACTCATATCCTTGAAAAAGGAAAGAGTCTAAAAGAGAGAAACTCAATAATCAACTATACTAACATTTAAAGGACAGACTGATGTTCCATTGTGATGTGTATCTAGCCCTTAATCTTTCACAGATCAACAGGAATTCAGTGTCTAACCACCAGAGCTGCTCTTTGTCAAAGGTAGATGACTACGTCAACTGCACAACTCTGACAGGTGGGTGAGCTGTTCTTGAAGGTGCTAGTTTGTCCTGGAGCCTGCAGCAAAGATTGACTTCATTTTTTCTTTACTTTTCAAACTTGCAGTCTTCAGACCTGACCCACAATTTCACACAGCCCGATCTGGAAGCACTGAAATTAAAATCAGCACACTGCTCCTTTAATAAGCTCTAACAAGTCTTGGCTGTTGCTCCTCAGAATGACAAGTTAATCTCTCCTCTTTGAACAAGTCCATGTACTTTACCCCCATGCCATCATGACCCGGCACACACCTGACGCTGTGCAAAGGCATGAAGTGCACTTCCATTAGAGCGATGAAGTCTGTTACATCACATACTACAACCTGCCTCACATGGGAGAGCAAAGAAAAACACAGTGGGAGTGGGGGAGTGTGTGAGTGGACACTGTAGCTAACCTGACCAGAACCTTGTTTTGTTACATAATCTCAGCCAAGAACAATCTGTTTTTTTCACTCTCTCAGATTTTAAAGTCCATTAAATTACATTAAATTAAAAATATGATGTTTTTGTAGCCTCGGAATAAGCATTAAAAGGCAAGGACCTTGTTGTACGAATGTTGCCATCTAACAACGCTATTATTACAGCGATAGATAAACCAGCTGATGTGCATATTTGAGGCATTTTGAAGTACATGCTTACTTTGCATATGAAGCACGACATCCTGTCTGGTATGAAGGTTCAGCAGTGGTGTGTATGAAACAACAGCACTAGACTTTAATGGATCAACCACTGCACACATTCATTGACACAAGTCAAACACGAGGTCAGCATAAGAAAATGGAATCAGGGATATCTTAACATCCCATGCATTTACAACCACAACTAAGCTTAACCTTAAAAAAAAGGAAGCTGTGATGGATTACAATCAAAAGGAATCATGGCTACTTCACCAAAAGCAAATTAATGATCAGAGAAGCTTTAAAGTTTCAGAGGAGCTTTAAACTTTGCGTGGCTTTGCAAAAAGGTAGACTGTGTGCTCAGCAAGACGACTAAAGGAACAAATTTAAGTCCACACAAACAATAGCTGAGACAGTAAACCATGCCAGGACCATAAACAGAGAACTGGAGTTTTACCTCGGTGACTATGTTGTTCCTCAGCCCCTCAGTGACGTTGTAGTCCCAGCCTGCCTCACAGTCCACCACTGCTGACTGGCTGCCGTTGACATACTGCTTACACTGGGATGGGCCCTTGCTGTCCCCGGGCCCCGCAACCTTCTCCCAGGGCAAGGAGGCGTTCAGGACCTCCAGTGATAGTGGCGGCCCTGGCAGGTGGCAGTGATGGGGTGGGGCGAGGGTGATGAGAGAGTCGGACGCAAGCAGAAAGGCCAGAAAGAGGTTGGGGAGGATGGAGAGAGCAATCAGCACCCTCTGCTTCTTTCTGCCCAGAGCCAACACCATCACCTCACCTGTGGGAGGCAAGGAAGGTGGAGCAGGGAGGGAGGAAGAGGACGGGGCTGGGGAGGAGGGCACAGGGGAGGAGGGAACAGACGGAGGGGGAGCGGGACATGGCGAAGGGGAGACAAGGGGGGGGGAGTCCGGAGATGTCATCATCTGGCGGGTTACAGGTAGAGGTCAGAGTTGTTGTGGTGGTATTTTCCCACGTAGAAGGGCAAGCGTGGGAGAGCTCTGCAAGAGACAAAGATCAGATTAGTAACAAGCAGAGGTGAAGTGATTCATGTGTGTCCAAAGAGATTATTACACACGTTACAAACTGAGCAGAGCCACCTGTCCCCTACGACCAAAGAAAATAACCTTAGTAGGCCAACATAAAACTGCTATAACTGTTCCCCCGGCTATCTAACCATGTCCTAAACCTGTACTAAACTTGTCATTACTAGGTCCTCAACAGACTCACCTTGTCCTAAAACACTTATCTGTTTAACCTTGTTCTTGTCAGCAGTCAAACTTTGTCCTAAACCTGTCTTCATGGGCCTAACCATGGGCTGTCTCATCTTGTTCTAAACCTGTCCTAACCCTGTCCTTGGCAGTATAACTGTGTCATAACCCTGTCTTCAGTGATCTAACTTTGTGGCACACCTGTCCTAACTGTGTCCTCAGCAACCTAACTTTGTCTTAAACATGTCCACATCAGTCTAACCCCATCCCTGACCCTGTCTTCAGCATCCTAAACCTATTCTAACCCAGGAGATAGTCTGTGTCCCTGTCTCCTGCAGACTAGCCTTGCCTTATCAATGTCCCAGTCAGTCTAACCATGTCCTAACAGTGTCCCAATCAGTCTAGTCCAGTCTTTTCAAGTCCTCAGCCACTTCCTCTGTGGGGTACATGCAATTCTTCCAGTCGGACTTCCAGTCTCTAACATAGGAAGAAAGGCAGAAAGAATTCCCAGAGGGTTACATAAGAGCTTTCACTCGGGGATGTGGGCGGGAGTGTAACCCACCAGGGTCTATCCTGCCTGGCCTCTGTTGACGCACTGACCCCCAAACAAATGAGCAGCGATGTGAGCGGAATAAAACGGTGATGTAAACCAAGGTAACAAACGGAGCTGGGCCATGCGAGCCACTCTGTGGAGACAGGACACACACCAGCCCCGGTACAGACCCCTCAGCCCCCGCTGCATCCTCTTAAAGAACACGAACATGCCTTTACTCACCTCTGAAACGTCGTTAAATGCGAGGGGCGATGCTGCCGACCGTTGTTGTCTCCTGCACACATCCACACATTGCGGGCTGAGGGAGGAACAGCGGAGTCTTTCTCAACCCGCAGTTACCGTTTTTCCTCCTCCGCGCCTCGACGTTCCGTCCGTGAAACCAAGACACATTTACTAGGAGACGTGTCGTAGTTCGACTAACACTGGAACAACAGCTGTTGCTGAGAAAGAACACCGGTCTGCTGTCAGCCAGTCAATCCGGAGCGCAGCTAACCCTCCGCCGCTTGGAGATGTGGGATGCTACGCCGCTCTCCTGCCGTCGCTGCCCGACTCCAAGTGTCTATCTGCCGACATGACACCCTCACACCATGAGGCAGCGGACTAGTGCGTCAACTTCAGGTCAGAGGAAAACCGTGTCGTTGCTGCGCCGGTGGCGAACAAAGAGACGTAAGAGAAACAGCACCGGGAGAAGGAGAAGCCTGTGTGTGTGAGGCTCCGGGTAACTTCGACAATTATCGGCTGAACCCGTCAAAGCGACGTCCCCTCGTGTCATTGTTGACTAAGATCGTTTCTGTATGAGGATGAGTCACTCAGTGCTGAATCCACTTCATGCGTAGTCACTTCCTGGTTCCCAATAAGCCAGCCTGCCTATTTCTGGTGAGCTGTTTGTCAAATATGCACAGATGTTAGAAGTTACCACGACCCACGATATTTTAAGTTTTAATCACTAATTTTACAGTACAAACTAAGTTTCCCCTAAGTGACACATGGATTTATTTAATTGTGCTCTCCATCAGTCTGCACATTCAATTTAAAAACAAATTGCAATATGTCTATAATAAAATGTGAATTTCCGCTTTATTTACATTTTAAAGGCTCAGTGTGTGTAAGAATTAGTGATTTCTAACGGTGACACTGCAGATTGTAACAAATGGACAACTCTGGACTCTTTTCCAAGTGTGTCAGGGAACTACAGTGGCCTTTACAGACCAAAAAGGATGTTCCTCTTTTACAGTAAAAGCCTCTGCTTCAAAAAATAAAACACACAATCTGGCTGGTCTATCTATTTGGGCTGCTGAAGACATACTCATGTGCAGTATATTCAAGTTCTACAAATAACATTCTCATAATTTTCTGACATTTGAGGGGCCAAACATTTGAATTATCAGTCCAGTGTTTAACAGATGTATTGACAGAGATTGTTTGCTACCAATCAAAATGGTTCAGGGAAACTTAAGTAAAAGTTAAAGTATCTTACCAGAAAATTACTTTGGTAGACGTTGAAGTGACTTTTGTGAGTTGTGCTAGTTACTGAAAAATAGTACCTAGTTACTAGTTACTTTGTAAAAAAGTAGGTCATTTAGAACTCAGTTACTTAAACCAAAAAGTAATGCATTACTGAGAAAGTAACTTTTTAGTTACTGTAAAACGTTTTTCAATGCTCCCATTAAATAAAGGTTGACTGATTGAGTTGAGCCGTCATTTCAGTTCTGTACTGATGCTGAATAATAAAAACTATCAAGAGGCGCGGTTAGAGATGGGTAGCATGTTTTCCACTACATATCTAAGGGGGAAAACACATGTTTTTATCTGTTGGAACAATAGCCTGATATTGCTAAAAGAGATCCAAATAAACAATTAAACATACCGTACTATTGTTTTATCAAGTTGTGCCTGGCTATGTGTCCGTCTTTCGAACTCCAACCGCTGCTGCTTGGGTGGAGTGGGCGTGTGCTCGCTGCTGTGACTCGGTCTCGGATGCTGCGTTAGCTACCTTAGCTGCTAACTTTGTCGAAGCATGCCGCTTCTACAGGTGCTTGCCGTAGAAAGTATTTTTAAACCGGGACCCAGTCTACAAGTTACCAAAATGTTGTTTTTCCCTCTGCTCTCCAGTTGAAAATAATGTGAATACCTCCACGAGGAGAAACTTATCTTCCCCTTCTTGCTCGCCATCATGCCGTGGCCTGACGTGTCCAGTCATCTTCATGGCGCGTGTTTGATTACGTAAGGGACGCTAGAGGGCGACAAGTGCTTTGTTTTTCAATTCAATTAAACTTTATTGATCTAAAATGTTATGGGAACTGTGTGCCGTTGTAAAACCTCACCAAAAGGAACGGAGTAACGCAGCGTTTGGTAACGGAAACGGAGTTATTGAATTTAAAAAAAACAACGCGTTACATTATTAGTTACTGAATAGAGTAACGCCGCTACTAATAACGCGTTACTACCCAACACTGGTAATCAGAGATCGTGACGATGGAAATAATGGCAGAGGTGGTACACAGAGCCAGTGGCAGAGTGAGACATCTGTCCATTGTGTGCTCTCTGCGACAGAAGGCCTATTTGTAGTCCTGATCCACCGCCTGGTGGAGCCACACTAACACAGTGATCTACAGCTCCACCATGATTCAGGCTGCTTTTCTCATGAATATAACATTGTTCAAATGTCGTTTTCAAAGCCTGGGAATGTGACACACTGTTCTCTCGTTTATCGTATATAATTTATTTATTACTCTGCTGCACTCACAGCAGCCCAAACCTAACAACTATGTCTACTCTGCTTTTGATGTACAACAGTCTGGCTTATTGCAGAGTGATGCACAAGGAGTTGTCCGTGCTTTCATTTCTCCAGTCTTGAGCAGCCACAGTAGCCAAATTAATAATAAATAAAACAGGAAATAAACCAATGAGTGTTTTTCATCACAGTCATTTAATGTTTGTGCCTTTTATTATATGGAGGGGAGTTAGTCTATCCTACAGAGCAGACAGCAAATATACTGTAGTTTGAAACACTCCCTTACAGTGTTTTCATGAACAAGCGTCTATTCTATGGCCTGGTTATGACAGCTGACCTACACTTGATGGCACCAACACAATTTGTTCCCGTGAACGCGGCACAAGTGTGATTTAAGTGACATCACCTGCTAAGTGCTTGAGTGCAAACAGCAATGAGCACAAAATGATATAAAGGTGACCGGGACAACACTCGACACTCCATTTTATGTTACTGCAGCAACACGACAAATTTGGATTCATGTGGCGAGTTTGAGACTGAAAAAGTGGATGAGAGATGATTTAAAACGACAAATTTACTCTTTAGAGTTTGTAAGTTTGTGATTATGCATCTTTTAAATAGCTGGTTGATTATTAAAAATGAATGAATATATATTTTTTGACTTGCTCCTTTTGTGCCATTGTTCACCCACACCCTATATCTATGAATTCACTTTTGAGAAATCTACTTTAAGGCTATAAAGCAGGGGTTTCACACTCAAATGACTTGGGGGCCACTGAGCATGTAGTCTGGTCAGGAGGGGCTGGTCAAGTAAAAAGTCCAACTTTCTTGGAAAAATCAGCTGTTCATTAGGGAGTGGACAATTTTGCAATAACTCTCTTTGTGACGATATTTCACCGAATTTCAAAATAAAAGTTTGTTGATATGGAACAATGTATAATTTACAATAACAACATATTTATGATGCAGTGTGAATCTATTTATTTCTTCAAAAAAACATACAGAAATAACTTATTGTAACTTGATATTAGGAGACGGGCCGCATGAAATCGATTGGAGGGCCACAAATGGTCCGTGGGCCACAAGTTTGAGACCTATGCTACAGAGAATAGCCATAAAATGCTCAAAATGATCACGAGAGGGCTGAGATTTCACAGTGGAGGTCGTGACTGTGAGCGTGTGACAGTGGACACTGGGACTGAGACGTTATCTGGGTGCCATCGCAGCAAAGTATTTCACATGTGTGGTAAGAATCTGAAGCAAACACAGCAGAGTGCTGCCTCCTGCTGCTATAAACATGGAGGAGCGCTGGAACAGGACTGGTCATGGGGCCCCAAACTGAGAGGGACGAGGGGCCCTGAGAGTGGCTGAGTACCATAACCTGCATCCACACTAAAGTGCAGATAAAAGTGTCCAGAGAGCCTAAAAAAAGAGAACACAGATGTCAACAATACTTTTCCAGAACTTTATATAGTATAAAGTATAGTCCCATTTTATACATACCCTGCTGTTTTAAACCCATTTGTCTAAATCTCAATCAATCACCTACTACATTTGTGAACTGAAAACTGTTTAAGGACATGGAAGTCATTCAATTCAAACCTCTTATCAGAACTGGAACAATATGGATGTGTATACTTTCTCTGACTGTTCTCAATCTGCGTGTTTGGTTTATTCTGTATCATCAGTGTCTTTTTTTGTCTTTATTTGTATGAAATGTCACAAAGATATTTATGAAGGTTCTTTATAACTGTGATAGCAGCTATAGTCAATTTAAGAATGAGAGTGTTGGAGTGATATTAGGGATATTTTGGAGATGAATGCACTGAAGGTGCAACAATTTTTAGTTGAAATAATTTTCATTATTATTTTATTTTGATAGTTATTGTTCTTAATTGTGTATAATTGTGTGACATGTGGTATATCTGAGAGTATCTAGTCTATGTTTATACAGAATGTCATGTTGCAGGGCGACTATGAAAAAAGAGCTTGCACTCAATGGCCCCTTCCCTGACAGTGTACATCCTGCCAGAAATTATTATTATTGTTATCATTATTAGAACAAATTATTTTGTGGAATTGAATTTTGTGTCATTAGCAACTACAAAAAACAGGCACATATTAAACTGGTACTGCACAACAACAGCTAGTTTGTCTACTTAACTGCTCTAAACGTCTTTTAAATTATTACTATTAACTCCAATTATAAAACATAAACACAGCAAATATACTGTTTATACTACATATTTTGTAATATATATTGTGAAACACTCTGTGTGCAAATGTTTGAGAGCTGAGACACATGTAGAGGACAAAAGTGAAGGTTTCTGGTGTCAGAACTGGAGCTTTAGTCGTCTGAATGTTGTTAATATTCAAGTCAGTGTTTCTCAACAGAGCGACAGACTGCTCTGTTACTGCCACAGACAAGAGTGGAGCCACTTCACTGGAGCTGTATGTGTGTGTGTGTGTGTGTGTGTGTTTCTGTGTGTGTGTGCGTGTAGTTTGTAGGGTCTGCTGCTGTTGAGTAACCTGGAAGGGATTAGGTGAAACACAGTCTTTCTTCACTCTGTGGAGATGTTGCAGTCCTGGGACCACAGATTGCCCCACACGACGCTGCAGGACATTTCAACAGACACGGTCGCACAACAAAAGACGTGTAGCAGCGCCTGTGAACGCACAACTGTGTCACACTTTCACTCTCATCCGTAGATCAAGAGTTTGTCACCTAAGGGACACAAAGTTAATGACAATGTGCAGGATAATGAAAGAACTATGGAAACAGGGTTCAGGATTATGTAAAAGAGATAGAGTTTGAGTTTTTTGAAGTTATATGAGGTACTTATTTATTTAGTACATTAAATATTGTATTAGTCCTTGGTTGCTGCCTGTTTGGAGAGAGACATGATTAATGTACAGCAATGTGAACAGCAGATCAAATTTGTTGCAGTCTTATAAAAGACAACCCACCTCAAGAAAGTCCATCATTCTTATTTTAATGTGTTTTAAACACATTAACAAAACAAGAACAACAGAAATATCGAAGTACTAAAGCATATGCATTTTTCAGCTGATCAGAAATCCAAATCAAATGAATTTACATTTGTACACACAGTTTAAACGGATATACATTTATTTAAATAAATCTATTAATGCAGCACCTGGTAATCGTCCTTATTCAAATGGTTAATGTTTGAATGCTTTTGCAGTTCTGTGTTTTGACTATTCCACAGTCTCACGACACAATTGTTATTTGTGCATTAAGCGTTTTGAAATGCAATTTTCTGTCTCATAAATTATGAATATACTGTATATGCTGTGTTTGAGCATAGATACAAGATCTGTGAACAGCGAGATACTTGACTTTTAAAAGCCACATGTTATTTTCTCTAAATCCTGCACTAAGATTACAAAATGGTTCCTGAGAAGTTTTGTATGTATTGCACCACAACTTCACAGTAATTTCAACTGGGTAACACATGTGAACAATTAAAAAAAATATGGAGGGAGTCGTCATTATAGAACATGCTTGGATTTACATGGCATGGATTAAGATGCTTTTTTTTGGACAGTTTTGTTTGTACTTTGACAGCGTTCAGAGGTTTATTGCACAGATCTGCCGCAAAACACAGCGTCTGTGCTGTTGCAATCATTCATGTCTAAGAATATGTGGGGGGGGGGGGGGTCTGACAACATGATAATAAACCCCTGAAAATATTCAAAATGTTGGTAAAGGTGGACTCTTTTGTGCATTGAAGACAACTTTACAGCTGCTATACTGGTGCAACCCACATGATTAGAACCCAGACTTTAAGCTGGCTAGACGTGCAAGATATGCAATTTAGACAATGGATGCACAATGGTATAACATCTTATTGCACTATATCTAAAAATGGCTTCTTGAAATCCTTTCATCATCTCTTTTAAGAACATGTATCAGTGGAGAAATTGTTTTTTTCAGGTATCTCCAGGTAAGGAACTACGGTAATCACCCAAAAGACAACAAACACCTTATATCACAATTTACAAAACTTTACAAAGGTCTGAAAACTATTCCACCTTATTTATTAAACAGAAATGGGAGAAGGAGTCTGGCCTGGAGCTATCTGAAGAAACCTGGAGTGACATTTGTGAGAGTCAGGTCAGGACTCATTTCAGATTGTGGTGAGAATTCTGCAAGAAATGACAACATGGTATTAAAAGAAAGTAAAAAGTGACCTTCTCAGGGTCTAGATAAATGTTGGAGGAAGTGCATTTCCATATTTTTTGGGCCTGTCATCTAATTAAACTATATTGGCAAGAGCTGGCTAAAGAAATAAGGACTATTTTTAGAATTTGGAATACGAGACTGCAATTATTAGTAATTAGTAATTATTAGTAATATACCAAGGGAAAAAACTGACCTTTGCCTTGAGACTACAGGTGATCATTTTTTTTTCTCTTTTCTCCATATCTGGAAAAACAAAAACAAAATTAGGTTTTTTGTAAAAAAAAAAAAAAAATGTTTGTAAATGAATTTTTTTTTTTAGTTGGCCCTTCATCATCATGTTTACTCCTCTGTTACTACTTCCAAAAAACATAACTATAACTTTAACTTCGTTTTGAGGTTCTTTTTGTACAACATTATGTTCTATCGGTTCTCCTCTTTGGTTACATTTAATATCATATTCACACTCTGTAATCTCTAATCTAATAAATCCATTTTAATGTGATTGGGTTTAATTGTTATTATATTGAAAGAGTGTTTTAGGTTTAAGTGTAAAAAGAGTGAATTTACTTTAAAACAGAGGTGAACATCTCTATTGTTCTGGTCTTTGTTGCTCAACATAGTGTTCGTCAAACCTTTTTATAAGGGGACCAATTTTTAACAATTTATAGGACAAGGGCACATTTATGCACATTTTTTCATGTCTTACTAATTTCACAGCCATTTCCGTGACATTTACTATTGTTTTAGAATCAAGAAACCAGACATTTCCATAACAACGCTGAGATGATGTCTAACAGAGTGAAAAAAAAACAGGAACGTTATAACATGACATAATGATATAACATGAAAAAAAACAAAAAAACAGTGTGTCTTGCTTGTTGCCCCACCACCACCTGCTCGCCCACCCTCAACCACCCCCCTATCTCTGTGTCCCTTCACTACCATCACAGCCACAGGAAGGCCCTGGCAGCCCGAGGCACTGATACTATCTCTGTGCTCCTCGTCTCCGTCCTCCACTGTGTCGAAATCTTGCCCATCCCACAAAGGGAAACCGCTGGTGCACAACGGTCCACGGCGTGACGTCCGTTTCTGTGGCTAGACAGACTTATGGTAAATGGTGTGACAGGTGCATGTTCCCTGACGGAGGATGCAGACGAGGATCAGTGAAACATCCTGTGGACTGCATGTCAAAGTTAGATCAGGATCAGCTTTCCAAACGTTTGTGTAACATATTTTAAGGTTTTCTTATAGGCACAGGCAATCATGTATTCATTTATTTATTTATTTATTTATTTATTTAACATTAAAGTTGACAAAGTATTGCGTTAACAATGTATTCACCACACGTTTATTAAAACACATTTACAGACATTAAAGGGGAAAACATTCCACGCTCACTTGGGTGTTTTCTACACAGAGAAAGACGCTTAGAATTTATAGAATCTTCAACAAACCACAGGTTGTTGTGAAATCCTGTTGCAAGTATCAGGTTGATAATTAGGCAACGTCTTCGTTAAAGTGAATCAAAGAGCGAGTCTGCATTCACAGCTGGAGTGGGGCATTTTCGATGCTCCGGTGTGCAGGGTCGTAGCCACATTTGCAGAGGTCACGACAAACGTACCCTTGTTTGCAACTATCTGATTACTTAGCATGTGTTTTTATTGCTGTAACTGGCAAACGTCAGATTTATCCATGATTCTGTAACATATGGGCCTTGAACTGTTCTCTGGATCTGAAGCTCTTAGAGCAGAGGTCTCAAACTTGCGGCTAATGGGCCACATAGGGCCCTCCGGTACATTTCATGTGGCCCGCCACTTAATATCGACTTATAATTATAATTATAAATTCATTTTTATACGTCTCTATTGTGAACTATATATCTCCATGTCAACACAGACACTCTTATTTTGAATTTCTGATGGAATATCATGATATAATTTTAAGATCATATGAAAGGTTTTTCTCTTAACTAGCCCCTGACTGGCCACGGCAGATGCTCAGTGGCCTCAAGGTCATTTGAGTTTGAGACCCCTGTCTTAGAGAGTCCTCTGGTGTGTGTTGCACTTCCTGTCTTTTCTCTTGTCACAGTTTTAAAGTCTGAAACTATAATCAACTAATTACATTCATTAAAAAAAGGCTTTCTATTCACATCACGTGTCCTTCTTTGGTGACTGCTCAGAAAAACACCAGCAGACTTTGGACTGTGAGAGTGAAACTGACGGATGTGATGCATGGACCTGGACGTTGATGTTTCTCACGCTGCTCACATCCCAGTCTCTCCTACTACTCCCTCCTCGGCTCCCTGCATGTGCCGCTGTGACAGGATGTGTTTGAGAGTATTTAGCTCCTCCGTCAGCTGCCCTATCCTCATCTGCAGCTTGTGGTTCTCCTCCTGCAGCTGCACTGCTCTCTGCTGGGTCAGCAGGATCCTCCTGCGAGCCTTGTCCCGGCTCTTCCTCACGGCGATGTTGTTCCTCTCACGTCGCAGCCGGTACTCGGTGCTGTCCTTGCTGATGCTCCTCTTGCTCACTGGGGCCCTCAGAGTTGGTCGCAGGAAAACTGAGAAATCCTGGAGGTCACAAACACAACATGTTTAGACTGATGAGTTTAACTTCTCTGAGTATTTTTTTTAAAAAACATGAAAATGAAAAGCCTCAGATTTGGACCTGCTGAGTGTTGGCGTGGCTCTGATGGTGGTTGGTGCTGACCACGTTTGACATGTTGCTGAGACAGGATGTGGAGTACGGCAGGTACGAGAGTCCCATCATGTGCTCGGCCACTCTGTCCTGGTCGCCCTCCCTCATCATTCCCTGAGACTGGCCGTACTGCAGCATCTCCATGTCTGTCTGGACAGAGGTGACGGGGCTCAGAGCGTGAGTCTGACCTGGAAACACATTCGCCCACTCCTGGATGACAGAGGACACCCTGGAATCAGACATCTGTACAGATCCACAGGAGGGATTGGACAGTTAGTGGATACTGGTCCACTTAGTTTAAAAGAAGACCACAGTCCAAGAAGACAACAAACCAACTGCAATATAAAAAAATAATGCTTAATAATTATTAAATAGATATTATTTATTAGTTCATGCACTTTTGTATCAATAAATGTATTTAGGTTTGATGTAAAAGTAGAGTGTAATTCATTTATCATGCCTCATGAGGAAGAAAATAATTAGATTCAAATGCCATATTGCAGTTTATATAAATGTTTTTAGACACATTCTACAACAGTATGCTGTATAAGCTCTCAAATCGAGTGTGTTCATGAACCAATGAAGGAATTTAGACTTAGACTTATTGTATATGCAGTGCATATAAAGTTATCTGAACCTTGCTTGAGTTTAAAAAAAACAACAAAAAAACAAAAAAACACCTGCATCAGCTACAGTTAAAGCTTTAATGGGGATAAAACTAATTTAAAAAGTAAAGTAAGATGTAGACACCACTACCACATGCAATAATGCACTTGTAGATAATCAAAAAGGTATAAAAAAAGTCATTCTCTCTGAATGACATCATAAAAAGTTTTTTTTTTTAATACAATTTTGGTTCATTAACAAATTAACAAAGTAGTATACTATATTTGAGAGGAATTAAATAATTAGAAAAATTTAAGATATAATAATATCTTAAATAATTGACTTGATTCATATCGTAGTAACATTAAGAGTAGTGTATTTATTACATGGTTGTTATTATTTAAGCAAGTGCTTAATTGTGAATAATTGCAGGTTTTCTCCTTTCGTCTTTTGGATATTAAATCAAGTAAAACCTCAATAACTAAACTAAAAAGCAAATTCATTACAAAATAAAATAACTGTTAGGTGCAACCTACATGCATAGAAAACAAAATACATAAACATACAACATACAACAGTAAAAATATGAGGAAAATGTAAAAAATGTTTTTTAATATTTTCTGACAGCTGTGAGTCAGACTCTGTGATAACTTTCTATATTTGCTTCTGTCATACTTGTTTTAAACGCAACAGAAGTTAGTTTTGAGATTAAGTCTTATTTTCCTTTATGTTTTAAAGGATGTAGAGGAGCCTGTTTGTTTAAAAGTGTGTTTACACAAACTCAACAGTTCAACAGCTGCAGAATAAAGTTCAGATGAGACTCACCATGACTCTTCTTCAGGGTCCAGTGACTGAGGAGGTGTGTGACACTCAGCGGCATCAGGTTCTCCTCATATAATGGTGATGAGGATGATGATGATGATGTTCAAACCATCACTTCCTCTCCTCTCTCCCTCTCTCTCTCTCTCCATTTAATATTAATTAAATGTAGTAATCAATAATTCGGCGATGTTAAACAATTGCATTAGTCCCTCATTTTGTGTGAGTTTCAGCAGCGTAAACATTTACAGTTTGTTACATTTCAGTTTAACTGGCATAAACACCAATCCACAAAGGCGATTTTTAATAACGCTGCACGCGGCCGGCCATCCGCGGCTTCCGTAGAACGGCGTTTTCAAAATGGCTGCCCCTGTTGACAACGTGAGTAGCGCTAAAGCATCTGCTGATTATTAAAAATGTTCTGTCTGTGTTGTTATTGGACGATAGTTTATATAAGTATTCAATAAGAACATTTGATTTGATTCGTATTCTACCTCTGACTCTCACTGTTTTGGCGTAGTCGCATCGGTTTTAAAGACGGAGCTAACAGCTAGCCACCAGCTAACTTGGTCTTCTACTTCAGTAAAAGTATTTTTTTTCTTTTTCTTTTTCTAAATTGTATATTTATTTTTCTAACAGGATTTAATTGAAAGTGATTTGCCCAAAGCTGTGCAGCTGCTGAATAATCTCACAGAACAGGTACGACGACAATAACACACTGCTTTCATAATCGATTAATCAAGTACTTGTTTGGTTCATACAATGTCGGAAAATGTTTATCGGTAATAACCAAACCTGGAAATAGTGATGATCTTGAATGTCTTGTTTTGTCCACAGACCAACATTAGTCATTTTTAATGACTTATTTGTTATATGGAGCAAAGAAAACAGAAAATATTCACATTTAAGAAGCTGAAATTATTAATAATAAAAAAAAAACTTAAATGTCTAATTACAAATCAGAGGAACTTACATTAGACACATATTACTCATTCAGTAACAGAGCAATGGATTTGTTATTATGTTAGTATTATACTTTAGTCTGTGTGGTCGTGGTTCATCTCGACAAATATGTTAAAAGAAAATGTCTTTTCTTCACGTTGAGTCATTAAATTACTTTCTGCTTTGCAGTTGTTCCATTGATATTGTTTGTGTTAGAAGATCCGGTCATTGTCAGATGTGGATTTTTATTTATTTTTTTATCCCCCTGACTCTGTCTCCTTTTCCTCCAGGTGGTTTCGGTCACGAGTCACGTCCGTGAGCTGCTGACCAAAGTCAAAGATGGTGTATTTAAGACATCACAGGTGAGCTGAATAAAAAAAAATACTCTGCCAAATATTGCGGTTGTGATTTAATTAGCAATAAAATCTCTCTGTAATGTGTCCTCTCTCTGCAGGGTTTGTCTTTCTTGGACCTTCGCTATCACCTGCTGCTCTTCTACCTTCAGGACCTCACGCACCTGATCAGCATTAAGAGTGAAGGAGGCAAAATAAAAGACAGCGATGCCTTGGACAGAGTGGTCTCCATCAGAACAGTGAGACATTGTTAATGATAGAGCAGCAAATTCATAACTGTCTACCTCGTCAGGTTTCACCACTTTCCCTCTTCTTTTTAAGGTGTTGGAGAAGATGCGACCTCTAGATCACAAACTCAAGTACCAGATTGATAAACTGGTGCGTACGGCTGTTACTGGCAGTTTAGGTAAGACTGGCGAGCTGAAGATTTCCTCTTGTTTTTGTAAAATATTCTGTAAAATATACAATTTTGTGCTGGTGTTTGAGATTTCCTAAATAATTTAACCGCATGTAGAATTTTAACAGATGTCTTTGTCTTATGGAGCAAAGAAATCAGAAAATATTGCTGTTTAAGAAGTTGGAAAATAAGAGAACGTGTTTGAATTATTACACTTGAATCAATAAAATTGATTATTAAAGTCATTTAGTAATCAGTTAACTATTGCAGCCCTACTACACATGTTTATGCATATGATTTGTAGTGTAACAGAAATGCTACAAAATTTAAGTAAGATGTAGTTTTGAACTTAAGTATTACTCAAAGAAGTGTGTTGTTTTAGGTTGTTGGTCTGTTTATCTGCAGTTAGTAGTCTGCCGAGTAACCTGCTGTTGTTTAGTCCAGGTTAAAGCTTCTTAACAGCTGTGTCTCATGTTTTTGTTGTAGCTGAAAATGACCCACTGCAGCTGCGTCCAAATCCTGAGAATCTCATCAGCAAAGTAAGTCATCGACGAAAGCGACATCATAAATTGTATTCCCTCAGTGTCGCATTGTTTCCTCCCCCTGACTGACATTCATTTAATCGTCACACAGCCCTTGTCTTAATTGCTCAAACATAAATTGTGAAGAGACATTTATTTGCCACAGTCTGATTCATTGTTGTTTTGATCAATCAAGCTGAATGAATCTGAGGATTCTGAAAATGAAGCTGAAGGAAACGCAGGCTCAGAGAAGAAAGCAGCCCACTCTAGTGGCAAGAAATATATACCACCCAAGATTGTACCAATGCATTATGGTAATGTCTTTCTTTTTTTCCTCTTTTAACTTCCTTTTATCAGATTTAACCAGCTTGAGTTGAATACTTGTTGTAAGAGCTAATGAAATCTTCGTTTTTCTCCTTCTGTAGAGGATGACATGACTGAGGCCGACAAGAAAAAGGCTCAGGAGGAGCGTCGGAAGCGAGCAGCTCTGAGAAGCTCTGTGATCCAAGAGCTGAGACAACAATACAGTGACGCTCCCGAGGAGATCCGAGACAGACGAGACTTCCAGACCGAAAAGGACAGCCGCGAGGAGATGCACAGGTTTGTCGTCTCCTTCACATGATACATTTCTTCAACAGCTGCAGTGTGATTATTGTTATTACACATGATCAATTATTAGGTGTAACTTTGATTTTACCTTTTTTTTTCTTTTACTTTGCAGGAAAAACTACGAGGAGTCGATGATGGTGCGTCTCAACTTACCAAAGCAGCAGAAGAACAGCAGGAAGAGAGGCATGATGGGAATGTCCAGCCAGCTGAGCAGTATCACGCACTTCAGTGACATCTCAGCGCTGACCGGTGGTGAGGGCAGACAGGTGAGTCGGACAGTAACGTCATACTCTGCAGATATGGGAACATTGCTCTAGTGGAGGACCAGCAGAGCAGCTGACCTCAATCATTTGGCACGTTGATCCAGTCAATCCACAGGAAATGCGTTACTAGCCACCTTGCCGAATGTGAACAATTGAAAATGTTTAAAATTAGATATTAAAGAACACACGCATGGTTGAGGAGGATGAGAGGAAAACAACAGAAAAAATAGCCTATAAGATTCAATTTGATGTAGTTCTCACATCACCAGTGAAATATGAAGCACAACCTGTGCCAGCCTCTCTTTAATCCACCTAATGTGCTGGGCAACAGGAGAAGCCACAAATAGAAAAGTTTCTCATCAACTCCTCTCCACTCACAGTGAATGGACCTGTAGTTTTAATTTTAACGACTCTCCGTGTGGCTGCTTTCTTTTCCGATGCAGGACGGGGACGGCACTCGTCCCAAGAAAAAGAAGAAACTCATGAAGAAGAAGACAAAGAGAAAAGGTGAGGATGTTACACATCAGTGCAGCTTCTCCCAAAGAGACCATTTAGGGTCAAACTATTTCATATTTATTCTGCCTTCAATGTGAATGTTCACTGCACCATGACTGTGTAACAGGCATACTTGACAGTAACAAATAATCTGTTTTTCAACCTTGTTTTGTCTTTGCAGCTTTCAAGAAGCACAGATAGACCCGACCCGTGGAGACCAGTTAATACATCCAGTAACCATCACCCGCTGTATCATTGCTATATCTGTTGTATTAAAAATAAATTCTGTGACCCTTTTACTTAATGAGTTCATTGACTTTTGCAAAACATGTTTTTATTTTCCTCCATTAGAGGGCAGTGTTGTTTCCTTGTCAGAGGTGACACAGACTACAGACACTGGAGATTTGATCTTTTTTTTTTTTCTTTCTGCTATAAAGTAACTGCAGATTGCTGCAAAATTCAACAAGAACATGTGCAGCAGGACATCTGAGACATTTGAGGACAAGATCCATTCAGTGCACTTTGATCTCTATGTGTTGAGAAGCTGCCACATGTTCATGGTCCCAATCACTCGCTGCAGCTTCATATAGAACCAGTTAACTGAACACAAGGCAAACAAATGGTTTAGAATATGTGGCTGGACAAAACCCAATAAACTATGGGAGTTTTATGTTGTGTTGGTGGGGTTCTGGGCCTGACACATGAATGACGGCCAGTTATTTGCTACAAAGGTGGTTCACTGCCAGTGGGTCCATAGAAAGTTTACAAATTAATTTGATACTGAGAAAAATTAAAAGTTAAATAATTGTGAATTTTTATTGTTATCTTAAACAGTTCATAGTAGTTACTAATGAAGCAAATTATTATTCCAAGGGACATTTTCAAAATGTATGGCATCTTTACCAAGAGATTATCAATTATCTGCTTTAGAAAACTTAAGCTCCACCCACACATACATAATGTGTTGAAGGTCATCATTCACCTTCAAATAAGGTCAAATCTTTACAGTGAGCTTGTGTCTAAATATATGCATCAGTTTGACCTAATCCTGGAATTTCAGGCTCCAATGCTGACCTGAAGCAGCTACAAAGTCGGACGGCCTTAACACATAAAAGACCAAACGCATGCACAACATTGTTTATCAGTAATTTAAATAGTTCTTCAGTTATTTACAGGCGTCATCAGGACTCATCTGGAGCTTCTATATTGTGTGAATGTTTAAGTCACATAACCAGAACTCTGCTGAGGGATTCTCACACAGCAATGCAAAAATCAGCCAATACTTTTACCTCTGAAGGGTAATTTCAGAGAAAGATGGCATCACTGCTGTGGCTCAGGCAACTTTAGCGCCATGTTGTTCACATCACGCACAAGTGTTTATGTGGCTGCTCCAGTGTATTTATTGCCATGGTGAGTTGCAGTCGCATACCTTCATTAATGATGGCACTTGATTTGATGATTTGTTTGGCACGTGCTCAACCAAGGATTCATCCACTCAAGAGTTTGTTCAACTGGCAGGCTTTAAAAAAAAAGACAGACACCATCTCATTTTTACACAATGTTTTTTTTATTTTTTTTTTCCCCCTACTTACAGACTCATGGGTTAAAAATAAAAATTAAAAAAAGCAAAATGTTTGAAACCCTCTCCCCCCTTTTGAAAAAAGGAAAAAAAAAAAAAGCTGTCTCCACACAAACCCCTCCCCTGACCTTTCCCGCCCTAAAAACAACAACTCTGGCCCACTCCGTTTTATTAAATTAATGATCAATGTCGTTAGCACGTCAGCCTTCCTCAGACAAGCCGTGACTGCACTGCGCTGAGTCAGAGAAAGGGGGGGCGCTAAAAAGTTTGCACTGTACACCCTGGTCTCTTGTCCTGCCCTCCTCACTCTGCCGCTCAGCTGTGTTGACTTCAGCTCTCTGGATAGAAATCATGTGTTGGGTTGGCTGTCGGTTACAGGCCGTCTGTACTGCAGTGTGTGTGTGTCTGTGTGAGTGAGTGAGTGTGTGCGCGTGTGTTAGTGTGAAAAGCACTAAAAGCATCATCAGCGTTTGCTGTTGTAGTAAATGCCCCCTGCTGCGGGCCTGTGGTCACCCTGCCCCCCTCCCCCGCCCCCCCACACGGACAGGATGGGGTGAGTGTGCATAGCAGGAGCAGAGAGAGAGAGAGATGCTGCAGAGACAGTGGGGGGGGCCGGCGCCACCTGGGGAGGGGTCGTCAGCCTCCACTGGTCCTGAAACCTGAAACGACAAGAAGTGGTCTAATATACAGAGAGAGGAGGGAGGGAGGGAGGGAGGGAGGGAGGACGGGGAGGACAGAGGGACGGGGGAGGGAGAAGGGATGGTGCATGGAGGGGTTGCACGAAATAAGAACACTGATGCCTGTCAAAAAAAATTGAATGAGGTGTGGTCATGCCTGAACGGGGGGGGGGGGGCAGCACGACAACAATCTCCACCCAAGAGACAAAAAAGAAAAAAATGCATGAGTCACCCCACAGAACACTGAAGGTCCACCACTGTCCAGAGAAACACACAATCCTGAGTGTGATGGCCAAAGGTGGGGTGGTGGTGATGGTGGTGGAGGACACGGGTTGTACAATGCAGGGGAGGGGAGGGGGGGTCAAGGGTGAGAAGGGCGGAGAACGACGGGCACAGAAAGGGAGGTAATAAACTACAAAAACACAACAACACTCTGGCTGGTGGACGCTTCACACATGTATGGTACAGTAATTAAAAAAAAAAAAAAGAAACTAATGAGCACACTATCCTCTCATAGCCACTCCCCCACCACCACCCACCCCACCCACACTGTTCTGGTGGTGGTGGTGGTGGTGGTGGAGGGCGAGTGGGTGAGCTGTGTAAGTGATGGAGTGAAAGCAGGAGGTCACAGCCAGACCAAAGGAGACACATCTGCAGCCTGAGATACTGTCAACTCCCCCCCAGCTCCAACATGACCCACCCTCACCACCCCCCCAAAAAAATAACCAACCAAGAAATCTGCCACTGTGGTGCTTTGGTTTTTTTCCTCAGTGGCCAACTGATACCTTACCAGGGCTGACTGCATCAACCTCGGCACACGCACGCTCACACACAATCGCACACTGCGGCAGTCAGTCTCTGTCCACCACAGGGTTTCCTTTTTTCTCTTTTTTTCTCTCTTCTGGGGTTCTCTTCTTTTATTGATGGGGAGGGAGGTTTGTTTTTCACTGTTTTTTTTTTTTTTTTCTTTAATGGGAACAGAGAGAGGGAGAGGGGCAATATAGTAAAGGAGTACTGGGGAGGGAGGGTGTTTAGTAAGGGGAATACCACGATGTTGTTCGCCCTCGGCCCCTGGAAAAGAGAGAGAAAAAGAGGGTGAGTTTTTTTCTGGTTGGCTTAAGAGGACGACACCAACTTTTTGGTGTGATATTATGGAATAAATAGAATAAGTGTGTGGCTGTGGGCAGAGAAGGTGCCTACACATGTGAAATGTTGTAGACAGAAGATACTGGTACGAAAACGAATCACAGAGGTCTCGGGAGACCTACAATCTTAAAGGTATTGCGCCTTTGTTACAAATAATCGATGTGCAAGGATAGACTACAGCGCTGAGAACAGCTTTGTGAAGAGACGAAGTTTGGTTTCCAGATACGAGGAGAAAATTATTAAAGAGTGTGTGTGTGTGTGTGTGGGATGTGAAGGGACGACAAAGGCCCTCCCTCTCCCTCTTTCTCTCTCTCCATGTCTCTCTGTGCGAGAGCCGCCTCTGGGGTCACTGTGGGGAAACACCATGAGGACAAACAGCACCACACATAAACCCCAGCAGGATACCACACACACACACACGCGCGCGCACACACACAAACACACCACAGAAATAACTGACAAGGAGGGTTGGACAGCAGAACGCACAAACACACACGCACCTCAGTGGTAGACAAACAGGTCACACTGGGTCTAAAACCAGTGGTCAGGAGCTTGATGCTCAGGTCAGGCTGCAGTAATGAACCCTTGTTTCTGGGAGTGAACGTTGTGAAGGTCAATATGAGCGTGTGAATGCGTGTTAATGTGTGCATATCTTTTCATGTACATGCAGAGACACGCACACTCCACATGAGCACAGGGAAAAAAAACAAAATAAAACAAAACGCTTCATGGCAAAGTCTGCGAGTCTTCTGGCTCACATTAAATCTCTCTTTTTCACTGTGCCAACTTGGGAAGATCAACAACATCATTAATAGATGAGGAAGCAGAGAAGATACTGTCTGCAGCCACACGCTGTTACTTAAGAGGCTGCGAGGACCAAATAAATGTCAACACACAGATATGACTCTGTCTGTAGTCCAATCAAACACAGCTGATGGGGATCCGTCAGGCTGCACTGAAAATACTATCCAAATCAGTCACTACAATTCTCCCAAGCTCTGACAACAGGTCAAAGCGAAGATTGTAAACACCAGGGACATGTTCCTACAAGACAAGGCACTAGCGAAGTATTGTTAGGGTCACTATCATTAGAGTGTGCACCCGGATCAAGTGGAAGAATGGGTTTCTCTGCAGCTCATGGTCACAAATTAACCACAGCTGTTACAGAAAGTGAAGATAAACCATGCAACAGACCTGCCAAACCTGTACAAAATCTTTGTTTGTGTGACATTAGGAGTGGTTATTAATGTACTAATATAATCTTGTAGACAAACATCTTATTAAATGTGAGTTGTGACACAAAACTCACCATGACTTCAAGTAGTAATTACTTCAGCCTCAAGTTCAATTAGTATTTGAAAATGGACAGCTGCATAAAAGCTCCCAAAACATCTGTATTACCCCCTGCTGACTGGCTGCGGTATAGGTCACTGGACGGGACAGGGACAAATTAAACCACAATTCTTTTCACCAACGATCCATCATTTATTCTAGGGCTGCAACAATTATACGATTAATCAATTACTGAATTAAGTGTCAACTATTTTGATAATCAGTTTGAGTCTTTTTTCAATAATTAATTCAGCTTCTTTCATTGTTCCATATAACAAAGAAATCATTAAAGCTGAATCTTCGTGGACAAAACAAGACATTCTAGAATTTTACAGCCCAAACAAGTACTCCAGTAATCGAGAAAATAATAAGGTTATTTGTTGCTATGAAAATGGGGCGAGAATTTGTGATGTACTGCTTACTTGTCACAAACCTGGCCACAATAATTCATATGAATATCCTGAATATTATGAAACTGCACAGACAATAGAAATATTTGCCAACATAAATGACAGCAAACAAGCAAACTAGCTCATCATCTCAATTTCCCACCCATTAACCTCTTGATTTGTGTTGGCATGTACCTGATAACTACTCAATCGGTCAATCCAAACAGTCAAATTGGGGGATTTTGGTTTGTTTTTCGTACATGCTTAATAGATTTT
The DNA here is from genome assembly GCF_958295425.1 of Solea solea. NCBI lineage: Eukaryota > Metazoa > Chordata > Actinopteri > Pleuronectiformes > Soleidae > Solea > Solea solea. Next base: position 41,635,569 of record NC_081134.1, on the reverse strand, counting down.
TCTATATTTTACACAATGCAACAAAGATAAAAATGTTGATTTTGTCCAACGTTGTTTGTCAGGTCTGCTGTGCCGTTTTCACCCGAAGCTAGCAACAAAACTCATTTCTGGACCAGGTCCATATAGGTCACTCAGCGTGTTAACTACCCATCAACATCAGTACTTTTGACTCCAGGAGATAACGTTTAATAACAAATCATCTTAGTGCCTTGTTCTGCAGTTCGGACCAATCCAGTCAGATAAGCAGCAGGGTTTGGCTCTCTTGGTATGTGTGGGAGTACACCGAGTGATTAGAGAGATTCCGACCATGATCCTCAGAGGAATGAACAGAGATGTTACCAATTGCTTGGACAAATACCGCAGGTCAAGAATAAGGGCACAAAATTAAACACAAGAAAAATGGGCCCAAGGGATTATCGACATGAAGAGTTTTGGCCTATTTCCAAAACAAATGCATCTCTCTTTCCAAAATGTTCCTTGTTGGACATTTAAATACTTAAGAGCCAAGGCCTGAAGGATCCTAATGACAAAGCAGATTCCCTCAGTGGCACAGCTCGGTGTATGTGTTAGGGAGCTGGCATGCTGATCAACATGTCTGGCACCACATGCCCCTTCTCAGTCTCGACAGAATTCAAGTAATAAATAAATAAACATGGCTACACAGACAGCGCTCTACTATCACGCTCACATGGGGTGACATTTCTAGTAGCTCTAAACCACCCAGTGCCTTTAATTCCATTGACATAAAAGGATGTTCATGACATAAACAAACAGCTTAAATGTACAGATTTAATCGCATGATGTGGTTTTATGAACCCCACTAGTGACAAAACAAACAGGGCCCCACAGCACAGTGACCCTTTTCCACCCAAACACAGTGAAGAAGTCTTCTATAACCCCTGTGCACAACACTGTGATCAACACCAGACTCACTCTTGTTTCACCATGATTACAGTAATAGACCATCCTGCAGTTTGAACAAGTAACAAAACAGGTTTTGAACAAACTAGAGCATCGAGGTTGTAGCCAGGTGAGTAACTCTCATCAGGTCAACATAACCTCACAGTAAAATGCTGTGCACTTAGCCATAAATTGTCCCAATTATGAAAAGAAGCTCAGCTTTCCCACAAGACAAGAAGGCCGAGTGCATCTTAGCACCAGATGTTTGTAAACAATGGCGCAGTTATCCATGTTCACTTTCTAAATGGTCATGACACGACCACCAGTGGATAACAAACTAAGGACATTTACTGTCAACTAACAGTTCCACTATGTTGTTGGTCAAAGACAAGAAATCCCTGCTTTTAGTGTTCATTGTTGCTGTTCCTCATTAGCAACCAACTGCAGAGCTGACAATGTGCTTCCTGTCTACACTGGTACAAGCTGTGTATGTCAATAGTGCTTTACAAACAAATGTATTTTTTCTAATTCAGAACTAAAATGCTCTCATGAATGGAGATTGTTTTCGTTTTAAAATAAAAGCGGGAGTGTTGAGGGTGTAGCTTTACAGAGTGCATTTGAGACCTGGGAAGAGCAGAATGATGTGCACAGCCACACAGTCAGTTTGCCTCCAATGAAATGGTTTCATGTGATGTGGCATGCAATGAGCCCCTCTGTCCCACAACTAATAATGTGACAACATGGCAGGTTTAAGTGACCACAGTTCTACTATAGGCACTAATTGGGATCCTTTTTTTTATCTGGGAGGAATCCATTGTATTCCGTTACTACAGCAACTACAGTAAGTGTTATCACAGAGTGTAATTTCTATTCCAACTAATCTTGGAATAGCTGTACTATATAAACATTTCTCTAAATATAAAACCTAATGTGCAGTTCATTTGAAAGTGCTCAGACTGCAGTACTTACCTGTACTTTATAGTACTTTTAACAATGCTCTCTGATGTTAATAAGAGACAGCAGTCATAGACAAGAACATTAACTGTATTGTAACTAATCAAAAACATGCTACATGTGCACGTTACGTTGTTGTGCCTTTGTTACCAGCAGCAAGTTGCACATGTGCGCCTGTCTTTTACTGTGGTTTTCTGTCTAGTTTCTGTCTGCTCCCACTTGTCTCACAGTGCCAAGAGTACATGCAGATGCAGGTTTTTTTTCCCCCAGGTCTGAAAAGTGAGGGAGACCATGGTTTTGGCTCACCTGAAGGCCCGTCCTCTGCCTCTGGGTGGCGTGTAACCACTGTAGTAGCGTGCGCGCGACGAGAAGCTTCCTCCCCGTGATCGGAAGCGAGCACGAGGAAAGCCACGGTCTGTGGTGCTGATACCTGGTCTGTTTGTTCTCTTAGCGCCCACCTGAGGAGTCAGGAGAAAACTGGGGTTTAGTTGAGAGGCAATCGTGATGTTTCTTCCTGTAATAACATACTATTGTGTGTGGTTACATAAATCCAACATTTGGCTTTCAGTTTGAGTTTTAGAAAACATGAACCTAAACTATTGTTGGATCAAGCAAAAGGAATAAAGGTAGAACTGAAAATATGGGCATGCATCGAATAAATCAGCAAAACACCCAACAAACTATGTCAGAACTGGCAGGCATGTCGTTACTAGTGTTTGCACTGCAGCAGTAACTTCCATCTCACTCAGATTATTTTATAAAAGAATGTGATGGACCGGGAGGTGGACGAGTTTTTACTCCAAATGGTGGCAGTAAGGCAACATTCATAGATGCAAGCTGCTGTTGCTTTCCATAGAAGAAGGGGCTGTCAAGTCTGTCCCAAACTAGAGGATTTTCAAATCTTAATTGATTTTTAAACACATTGGAGACCACAGTCAAACTTCCTAACTCATTTTCAATGTTTTCATCCTGAGAAAGCACAGACAGATGATCCAGTCAAGGTGCAGGACCACACACTATTGAATCAAATGATTTCAGGGAGAAGATTCCACAGAAACTTGCACGATTTAACGTGACTTCAGAATATATACAGACATTGAGGAACCGGTTAATAGCTGTTGTGTGCGCGTGATGTTTTGTAGAAAAACTGTGGACAAAGTCATGGCTGAGAAGATGAAATCAACTTGGTTTGTGCAAGTTGCGGCTCTAAACAAAAAGTACACATCATTCGTTTCCCGGTCAACTCACTCTCATTGGTAATTGCGAGGTTCTGCTCACACCCCAATTGCTGTTCGGTCATAAAATATCAAACGTGTTTAATACTTAGGATTTGAAATCGGGAAGACTCGGATGCATCTGTTGACATGAAAATGGCGTCTGTTAACCTGTCACACTACAGGAACATTTGGCCAGAAAAAGCCTAAAATAGGATGGCACCCACAATAGGGACCAAAATCTGGTCAATTATCTTACTCGGGCTGTTCTACTCGGCACTTTCATGGTTTCATGGTTACACTTTTACAATCCACAGTGATGAACAATTTGTTGTGCTCTCATTGAGAAAAGGGAACAAAATGTCTTACCTTTATTTGCCTTCCTCTGAAAAGGGACTCGTCCAAAGCCATGGCCGTCCTAACAGACTCTTTGTCTGCAAACTCGATGTAGGCAAACCTGGAGAATTAAAACAGAGTCACAGATCATGGTTTATTACATTCATACAAATGATATACTTTGACAAATCCACCGTTTAGTATCACAATGGCTACAGATCCTATACAGCGAATTGGTAAATTAAATAGTTAATTCACTCCAAGTGTCAACACAAATGGTCGACCTTATTTAGTGTGACACACCCTGTTCATGTCTAGGGTTCAACAATCTCATGATTTTCAGTAATGAGCCAAGTTAGTTCAATCGACTGAGTCAAGTGTTTGTCTGGTGAGAAAAAAAAATAAAAAACACCAAAGGAGCCCCAATACTGTGCATCACCATAGCAATGGGTAAATAAAAGGGCAGAGACTCCATTTCACTTCAGTGGAGCCACAAAGATTAATGTGTTGTTTTAATGCCCTTCACAAAACACAACAGCAACAGTGAAAGAGCTGTAGTCAAATGGTTTTTAACACCATTATATTTCTTAAATAAATATACAGGTCAGTTTGAACCAGTTGCAGATTTACAAGTATAAAAAAAAGCAACTTCAAGTTGATTGTAAATTTTCATTCAAAGAAAATGTAGAATTTAATGATTTTATTTTAACATGTAGTAAATACCTTATCTATGCGTATGTAGTCAAGCTTTTTAATGTTTAAGTGTTCCATTACAGTCAGTCTCACACAAATGATGTTTTAATAGCTTCATGTCCAGAGTTTCAGTCTAGTTTAAGAGCATTCCTCAACTGACAAATGATTGATTAAGATAACTGATTTACAAAGAGAGAGATCTAATTTTATGACATGAAATTCATAAATGGGAAGAGATGAAGTGTTGAATCAGGAGCTTCATCAAACTCAGCGGGGGACAAGAGACTAACTTGAGCTGAAGAAAAGCTGCCAGTGATCAGGTCAGACTCAGAGCTAGTTACCATGGTAACCCATTCAAGAGTATCCCTCATCCACTCAACCCTCTGTCTGGAAAAGACCCCATCTTTCTTTGCACAGATAACATGGTTGCCAAGACTTGCAACCAGAACTAATGTTTTTTAACAGTGGTCCACAAGTCACCACACTGAACTATCCAGCTCAAGTTAAACTGTGCCATTTGTGTTTGTGCTCAAGAAAATCTCTCCCACTGTGAGACTGGTGCATTTACAACAACATAAGGGGTAGACGGGGTTATAACAATGGTTCTTACCCTTTGGGATGCCCTGTGTATTTGTCACACAGGATGGTGACTCTGTTTACTGAACCGCAGCCATGAAAATGAGCCTCAAGCTCTTCTGCAGTGGCACCATAATCCACCTGTAGACACACAAAAAAAACAGTTGTATGACCAACACTTCAGTGCATGTACTTAAAAAAAAAAAAAAAAAAAACTATAGACAGGACAGCTGTCAAGCAGAATGACGATAAAGCATATTTTTTCCTCTAGTCAAAAAGTACACTTGCATAATACGCATCACCGTTACAGGTGAGAACAAAAATGTAGCTATCACAAAAGTCTCCATTTGATTTTCCTCCTAAAAACTGCTTGGAATTGAACCCGAGAGATAATTTGGTACCACCACACAAGTGACCAGTGTCTTCATACATCCAATGATAGCGTCAAGTTATATTGATATTCACTGTCACTACAGAATTGAGTGACACTGGCAAAAAGACACCCACCATGACTGAGACTAGTAACAAAACAAGTGTTGGCTCGCTGCTTCCACAGTTGAGATTTACAAGACAGTAGCCCCAGTTTGCCAGGGGGAACATTGGAAACTTTGTTCTAATGGGATCAAAATTTAACTCACTTCATGCTGGGTTTGATGAAACCCCCAAAATGCACTTGTTTTTTGGCATGAGGTGTAAAACTAGATATTTGCTTTCAAGTCACTGTTCGTTCAGAGCTTCGAGTGGAGATGACTACAGTGTCATCTTAAAAGTACAACAAGACAAATCAGGCCACAAATAGCCTCTGTATGAGAGAACAAAGAGACAGTTACTCACATTTCCGACATAAATAGATCTGCCATCTGCTTCCATCTTCTCCTCGATGGACATGATGACAGGGCCGACTGCACAGCCATGCACGAGAAACAAAAGAATTAAATTAAACCTGGAAGATTGAAACATGCTCTTTTTCTAACTTTTCGAACTACCGTTGTGAGGTGACACTACATAGAGAAAAAGAGAAAAGTAGTCTAGCCGAAATCGGTTTAGTTACATGGATCACATTTTAAACACTACTGGGGTGCACTTACTTTCATTAATCATCCTTCTTCATTGTGTACATTTGCAAAAACAAACATTTGGTAAATGTCTAATTTAAGCATATATTTACTGTCATGTACAACTTGGCTTATAGGTTAAGCAACAGTAGTAATAGACCAATATTTTTATGTATTGCATTCTAATTACTCAGTTCAAACTCTTGTGATTTGTAGACAAGGACATCAGTGAAATAAATGTCCACAAATAACATTGTAATTTTAATGTGGGTATGGGTGTAGTTAGTAGGCTTGGTGATCTGTAATGTGTTTCTATCACCCATTAATACCAATACTAAATCATTGGAATCAAAGTTCAAACTGACTACAGTAATTACTTTTTGTGCAACATCAGATTTGGGATCATAAACATATGATTTAAATTGTTTTTATTATTATAATTGTACAGCACATGATGAGAGATGGGGAGAAAGAAATGACACACCCCTAAACAATAAAACACACCTGGTGGGGGGCTTAGATTCATCTGTTTCTCCACCTCGTTCTGCAGCTCCTTCAGCTTCTCTGCCTCTTCCTCCATCTCTCTCACCCGAGCTTTGATTGCCTCCAGCTCCTGCAACACAGACACAACTTTCTTTAGAGCTCATAATATAGCTTATTTAAAGATTTACATACATCTCTTGGCTAGCTGTAGCTTTGGTTCGAAGACGAGTAAAAAAAGGTGCACAGCAGCAGGGACGTAGCAGGGAGCATACAATTTCTTCTTCACTGAATTTCTTGGCAGACTACACCACATCACACTGGTTATATTGCTGCCCTCTTTAAACTGTGGTTTTCGCCATTAAGTCTAAAATTGGAAGTCATTGCCTGATATTCGAAATGTGACCTTAAGGCCACGTAGTGCTTCATCAGCTATTCAAACATGAGCAGATGAATAAACATGACACTGTTCTAACATGTCTTCAGCTAACATGCAACGAAGATGCAATCCAGAACACAAATATGTTTTTTTAAACTATCAAAGTAAATGCAGTGCAAAGCAACATTTGGAAAATGCATACTGTGTTATGTTATTCATACGAAATTTGACTATAATTAGTCATCACATTGGGCTTGTGCATGAGACGTTTTAATTTGGTACACATCTACAAATAATTTGGATAGACACGTTGTACAATTTTAACCCGTTTTGGAAACATATCTGGGAGGGTATTTGGGGTAATGAGGTCAGGAGACAGAGAGAAACCGAAGCAACGACTGGCATCAAAGTGAATATTCCTATGGTGAACAGCATAGAGATGGGCAGCCGACCCTGCTGTCTGACTGTGGTGCACTGCAGCACAGAGGAGTCAGTCACTCCAGCTCCATCCACAGCTGCTGTGGGGTGTGATATTGTGGAGACATATGCTTCAAGTGTAATAGCAGTTAACCTGCATAATGACACACTGGCGAACTGCAAGGTGTCACTATGCGTCTGAAAACCTGACTGATCCACTGACTCAGTCTCAATCGTGGACAAGCGAAATCGATGTTTGTAGCCGGTCTGATAAACCAAGACACTCGAAACAACGGATCCGCTGTCAGTGGCGTTTTGTCGCATCTTCAGTGACCCCCCCTCCCCTTATTCCCAAATCCGCTCCAACAAAACGGTTGAGGATGCAAACCCAGCCCCTCAAATACCGCAGACTGCTGCTGCTTCTGCGTCGTCTGTCTACTTCACACCCTCCAACCGACCTGCACCAAGTCCATTAATAAAATGAAGTCGTCCCTCCGGTCCTGCCTATGCCTCCAGTCTCCATCTCAACAGGGGTGGTGGACCATGCAGACCCCGCTGAAGCCCGTCACCAGCTATCGTCCATCAGGCAGACAGAGGCGATCAGCTGCACGGGGGCCATTCTCCACCCCATCTTTGTTAGACCGGTCTATTTGTTAGCTTGCCACGGTCCCTGATTCTTATGGCTACCAAGTGATAGCTAGCCGACTAACCGTGTGCAAATGTCGTATTTGAAGCGTGTGCATGGGTGATGACAATAACCGACAGGTCGCTGGTCATCTCTGCAGCAGCATTTGATGCATCGTAAGGACACTGCTGCTACTGGGTTACTAGCACGAGCACACCCCGGCGGTTCAGACGCAGCTCGGTGGTGATAAATGGAATAGAAACATGCGATTACCGTAAGCAGGTCGCCTTTCCAAGCAAATGGACTCACAGAACAGCGGCGGCCTGTCCTACCGTCGCCCCTGAAGCTCTCCTGCTTCTCCGTCTCGCATTTTTTGCAACGAGTTTTTTTTTCCCCCAGCGGCACGAGCTGCTCCCTGGCGCAGAGAAACTGGTGCCGCTGTTGCGCCAAGATGGCTGTCGGCACCACGCATGTCACCACCCATTTTTACTGCACTGCGTGAACCACAATGGCGGTTATTGTCGACCAGGCGACAGTGGTAACGTGAAACGCATGTGACTCAAAATTAGTCAGAAAAAAATCAAGTGGACCGACTGTTTCACACACCAGAGCCGAGCCGACCACGGCTTGACACGGTATCCATGTGGGCTCTCGCCGGCTCAGACAATGCCCTTCACTTACCGGATCTTCAATCGAGGCCTCTCCTTCTTCTAACCCCGGGTCTTCGTCGCCGACACCAGGGTCTTCCAGTTCAGGGTGTCCATGGTCTGAATCTAATAGAGACTCCTCCGTCAGTCCGTTGCCGAACTCCGCCATTGCCCTGATCCTGCTGTACAGACGCTCCTCGTGGCCAAACCAACGTTGCAGGCCCCGACTCTCACGCGGGGGGTAGCGGAGTGAGCGGGCGACGGAGAGAGAAAAAAACGGCGGAAAACGCCGCTCGCTAAAGTTAAAATGCGGAATAAATTGCGCGTGAGAGTTCCAGCCACTATTCCGACAACGCACAATGGTGGCCAGAGGCTTCCGTCTGACCCGCTGTCTCGTAATACTGGTGCGGGTTCCCGGTTTATTTACTAAAATGTGTACACGGAAAGGCGATAGAGAGGTTCCGTCCCTCTACTCCAGACATGGATGCCGGGGGCGGAGCTACGCAGCACTGCGGGCGTACAACTCTCAATCCCATTCGTCAGCACACGTTTCGTCACAGACTTTTGTGACGCCTGCCACGTTCCTATTGGATGACTCAACAGGACGTTCCGGTTTCTATATTAAAAATGAGCATTTGATTAGATGAAAATAATGTCAATCAAAACCTGGCAGACGAAAGTCAATTAGCTGAGCCAATGATTAAACGAACGTAATTTTAGTTCATGAAAAAAAGACACGATCGGAAATCAAATCAGCTGTTTTGTGATCGTGCACACGAAAGCCACCAAACTGGGAGATATAGTACAGCTATCAAGGAAATAAAAAAGAAGTTAAATACATGACAAAGCCTAAATCTTGTCCTTTTATGTGATGTTGCACTTTGAACTATGTGATGACTGTGAGTCAGAGTGTATTTATGGAATACTGAGGGGAAGAATTAGGAATCCGAATGAAAACGGGGTTTTCAGCACCACTATTGGTGTTTGGAGCACGATGAAAGAAAAAAAAAATTAAATAAATAACCCACTTCACAAGGGAAATACATTTTTGGTTCTAATTTTACACATGTAAAGAAAAAAATAGTAAATAAAATAATAAAAAATACTAGTTCTGTTTGTGTGCATGAAAGATTTGAAAGTTGATCCATTTTGTTAGGCAAATGTTGAGGGAACTGGATTTGCTTTTTCATCAATGTGTGAATGTCAAACCTGAATTAATGTGCTGAGAAAAAATCTATTGTCCATACTCACAATATTGTTTCTACAAAGTGAGAGGTAGCCAAAATGATTATTTAGAAGGATCATTTCTAATTAAAATTCTAATTAATAGTTTTTTTTATTATAGTTTTTCCTTTTGAAATGTAACCAGTTGTTGTTCAGTAAGTTTGTCTGTTTTTATCAGAACCTCAGGGAAGCTTTTGAAGAGTCAAAAGCTTTGTATTACAGTTCAAGTTACCATTAGCATTCACCTTTAAAGCATGTTTCCTAATCTTTGTGCTTTATTCAGTTTTTCATAGGTCTCTTTGGAGCCATGCGTTCAACTTTGCTATACATTCTTTTGTTTTCCACAGTCAATGACTGACCTAGTTTTTAGTCTTTGTGAGGTGAACTCCCATGTATTTGATTTCTGTCCTCTTAGGTTTAACACAAATATCTTTGGAAGACAGTGTATTTGATTGACTCAAGCAAGTCCAGTTGCCTACAGCTAACTACTGAAGATGACTATGACCTGGAGAACTGAGAATCTTTCATGTTTATTATATGTTAATCCTTGTAGTTATTGGAATTTGATGTTTCTTCAAGACTGTTGTCATGTTGGCTGAAAAACTAAAACATTACAGAACTAGTTGTTGTAGTAGTAGTAGTATTTGCTGTAGCCAATATAAACAAATTTGATTAAATGAGGCAAAGCCCAAGGTCTCCTACAAACATCTTCATCTTGAAAGGAGTGGCGTTGTGGGTTAATAAGACTAACTACATTCCTAAATCTGCTCTAAAGAAAAAAATAATCTACATAAATCAGTCGTTTCAATTTCAAATCCAGGATTTGTTTGTTTTTGAGTTGTAATCGCTAGTTCAATTATGGGAGAACATATCCCAAAACTTGTTGTCTTCCAATTTATAGTTCTCTTAGTTCTTAGTCCAAAAATGTGTGTATGTCCTTAAACCCAACAATCACACAGGTTGTTGTTCAACTGATTTTATTTCTTTTTTCCGTATATCAAAGAAAGCATAATGGAGACCAACACAAAAGGCAGGTACAAGTGAGGAGGGAAAATTAAGCTTAATCAAAAATCTAACAATTCATAACAACACTGCCACTATTATTGTTCAATATTCAAAGGAATACCTTACTCTTTTGGAGCAGAGGTGGCATTTAAACCATTATGGATCAATAATATTCAAAAAAAACAGTGATGAGTAATGATAAATTGTATAAGTAGTAGTACAGTTATAACAATAGTGATAATCAAAGTGACAAAACATAAGAGAATAAAAAGCAGATCTCCATAAAAACCTATCTAGTTTGGACAGTGCAACACCGTGTGTGTGTGTGAGTGAGTGAGAGATCCCAGTCTTGAGGTCCAAGCACTGATGTCCTTGCTTTACAGACAAGTTACAGTTTCAAACAGGAGTTATTAATATTCATGAAAGCACATTGTCACCATCTTCGTTGCAAAAACCACACCAAGTGTTGTGTTAATGGTTGTGTCTTTTTTAAATGTCTGCAGCTTGTGCAAAAAAAATAAAAAAAAAATAAAAAAAAATTGTGGACTAGTGCAAGTGTCAAGCCGTGGGATGTCCTTTACAGTTTGCATTTATGAATGCCTCTCCTGCTCTGTCAACCTCAAGATAGCTTTTTGGTTTTTGAATGACAAAGCAATGGGAGGATTACTTTGGAATATCAGTTATTTTTTTAATATATTTCTGTACAAAAGTTCATGTTTTCATTTTGCATTTTGTTAAAACTATCAATAGTAACATTAATATACAACTTAAATCGAAGGAAAACATCTTTAGTATGTTATGTGTCCTTCAACACAGCACCATCTTATTAGCTCTCAGTCAACACATTTAATGTTTCCCAATTTACTTGCTAGACTGAAGTATTTCTTAGTCCCTTAAGGATGCAGGTAATACCCATCGTTCTCCCTTGTCACTGTTTCCAGATGTTAGGTGTCTTTTTCACAGCACGTACATAACCAGGATTAGTAACTTAAAAAAAAAAAAACTGAATAAAACAGAAAACGGGACAGAAATAGTGTGGGAAACGGCTCATTTCGAGCACCTTTCTATAAATATTCAAGAGGATTGATTTTGGCCTAAATAAAATCTCTTATACCAATTTTAATTGCTTTATGTTGATATAAATACTGAAGTGAATAAAAATGCAGACCTTAACGTTATCATATGCACATCACTCATGGAAAAGAGAATGGTAAAATTCAAGGAATCAGTCTGCACCTATGGGCAAAATATAGATGAAATTAATTCACCAATATTATACGAAGACCACCTGGCCTTGACCTGATATACCTGGTGGTGCCTCCTCTTAAGGCGGTTATATTTCTAAACACACCTACATTGATAGAAAACTATCTTCTTATCGGTCTGAAGAGCTGTATTCCAACATGAGATCAAAAATATTTGGGTGGAAAGTTAAATCCACAGGATCAAACATCTGTTGTAAAAAGCATGATAGTTGGTTATTGTTCTTGAAAACCAGAAAGACGAGAACTTCAGACATGACTTGTCTTTTCCCATATAAAGATGACATTCAGAGACTTTCCATTTTGGAACAAAGCTCTTCTCCATTTGTTCCTACGTTTGTATCTTTCACAATATTATTCTCACACCTAAAGCATGTTTCATTAGACTAGAAAAGCAAAATCGTTTTATTTCAGGTGATTTATATTAAGGCATCCAACATGCATTATTGTGTCTTCCCATAAAAAGACACTCGCATCAGAATGCTTAAAAACATTTCAAACAATGTAAAATGTGTCAAAGTGCGCTATGCCAGGACTCTGCGTTCCTTGGCTTCTTTTTGCCCTGTCTGTTTGGATTGTCGTGAAAAATGAACATGTAACTGGGGACAATTCAACAGCCCTGTTCTCTCTGAAGTACCTCATTTTTTACATCCCAAGACGATAGACACAACAGCCTTCAGATCACACTGCCATGGCAAATTAAAAGGTGACAGGTGACAGTCAATACCAGTTAATCCTCTTTCAATTCTTCAGTCCAGTCGTGTCTTACGCAAGCGATCTTTGCTTTACAAGTGAAAGGAGGCATAAGAAAAGCAATTCCACAGGAGCAAACTGGGAGTTACTAATGTGAGTATTTCATGTTATTATCCCAAAAAAAGTGTTTCTGGGCCCACCTGCAAATGGCCACTTCCAAAGAGGAAATACTTTTGCATCAGTCTTTCGGGTAGGACAGTTCAAGCATGGCAAGTTGAGTGCCTTTACAAACTAGAGGAAGTTCGCTGAAGTAAGGTATTATATAACCACAGGGTTAGGACCAAAAGTGTTTGGACAAAGTGTATGAGGATCAAGGAAAACTTGAGACACATTGATCACTAATCAGACAGCAGCTGATTACGTGAGACACAGCGTGGAAATAGTCTGCTGTTGCGTTTACTCCAGGTGAAGTCTGTAGATTAGTGGATTGTAAGTCAGTGAAGGTTGAGCAAAGGATAGCGGGTGCAGGGGGAGCCAACTTCAAAAACTAAATGATATTAGCTTTTGATGAGTGCTCAAGTTTGTTTATTAAAAGCTGAGGAGCCCAAATGGGTCCAAGAATAGTCAGTGTGCAGACCAATCCTGATCTGAGTCTCTAACTGTTGCTGGTGACCGTTGGTGGAGGGGACTCAATACTCATCTCTCCTCCAGAACCTGCACCCGAGCTGATAACTGAAGACGAATGAGAGACACTTCCAGGTCCGCCATTACCGGTGCCATTTTTGTTGACAAGCGTCGTTGGCTGGCCAAAGTTAGTGGTTCTCAGGGTTGCAAGGTGACGTGGGGAGAAGACATGGGCCCTCGCTGCAGCCCGGGATTCAAAGGAGACATTGCAGACCTCACAGCGACCTGACAGGGCCTCCTTTGACACCGCCTGTCCAGCCACCGGGGAAGTTGCAGGTTCGGTAACTGTCAGATTAACTGGTTTGGGCAGGATGGGACGATTGGCTTTGAGAGCGTTGTACTGCAAGTAGCTTCCTGAGCTCAGGTCCAGTTTTCCACCTGACAGAGGAGACTGAGAATGGGGAAGTGGACAGACAGAGACAAAGAGAGAAAACATTTAGTGTCTTGTTTGTCAAGGGCTTAATTTGTTGCAGATTGTATCACAAAATATTTTCCAATAGTGACAGTAATACTATAATGTACTTCTACTGTCAAGTAGTTTGTAAGTTCACCTATGCATCTAAGAAAAACTCAGTTCATTACAAACAAACAAGATGAAAGTAAAAGAAGAGAAAAATAAAACCAAGTGCAAAGAGCAGATAGGCTACTGGAATTTTTTTTGGGAAGTTCTGTTACTTTGTCAGTAAATTATATTTTGATCTTGATCAAATATTTACAGTCTCAACATGCGAGTTTGTTCAACTTGATGCAGAACAACTACATTATTTAGATAGTAGCAACACAAACGCACAGGAAGATTTGGCCTTGGCAGAGGTATACATAATCACTATACCCCCTGTTTTATAATTTTATAACATGCTAACTTAATATTGTTAAAATAATGCTGATGGACAACATTTCACTTTCAGAGAGAAAAAAAAAAAGACATTAGCAACTTAAATACATTTTAATAAGTTTCAAAACAAATATTTATTGAATGCCAAGTTTCAAAAACGATTTAAATACTGACCAAACAAGGTGCTTTTTTTTTTCATAGTTTAAAAAAAAAAAAAAACAAGATTTGAAAAAAGACTCTTAGTCTCTGTGATTTTTATTACTCTTATACACACTAATGTGATTACTCATTAAACAGCATTCATATTAAATTATGTCCACTTACCAATTTTTCTTGCTGCAACCTCCAACGCTTCTCCTTGGCTCTGGTATTTTGGAACCAGATTTGCACCACTTTGAGTGGCAGATTGAGCTCAGTGCCTATTGCCTCACACTCCATGGCATTAGGGTGAGCACAGGTCTCGTAACAGGACTGCAGGATGGACAACTGTAGGCAGGACAAATGTGTGCGAGGCCTGCGGCTGGATGAGTGGGGCAGAAAACCGCTTTCTGTTGGACTTGATTTAGCCACAGCTGGGGTGTTTGGGATGGCCACTTTGGCAGAGCTGGGGGTGTTTGGGCTGACTGGAGCAATGCTCGGGGTGGGTGGAGGGGGGATGGTACGAGGAGGCGTATGTGTGGGGAGACCCAATTGTTCTCTTGATATAGTGTTGATCTTTATGGGGACCTTGGGAGTCCAGTAGTTAAGCCCATTCTGTTTTTGTGCTACCACTGTTGTGGCAGGAGGCCTGTTGTTAATGGGAGTTGAGGGCAGTTTGGGCACCATGCGATTAGTGGTCCCTGGTCCAGGACCTATCTCATTCTCATCGTCTCTCTCTTCATCAGTCTTTTCTTCCTCGCTCTCATCTTCTAGCTTTCGTTTCTGGGCTGGTCTTGGGGCAATGGGGATTGGATCCTTGGTGGGAGCTGAGAGAACAGGGGTGGTGACTTTGGGTGCAACTTTGACCATAGTGACATTGCTGGTGGTTTCAAGCTTGGTCTTTGGCACTGCACTGCTGCTCAAAGGAGAGACCACAGTAGAAGAAACCACCTCCTTAGGCTTGATGGGAACTGGCGTTACTTTTTTCACCATCATTGGTTTGCCGTCAACCTTCACAGGCTCAATCTCTGTCTTGATGAGGGTGCGAACAATTGGAGTAGTTGTAATACATCCAGTATTGTTTGAAGTGGGCTTGTTAGAAAATATGGGTTTGGTGAGAGGCCAGGTAAATTTGATGAGAGGTTTGCCCACTGCTGCCAGTGTGCCATCACTGATAAATCTGACCTCACCCTTTCGTTCCCTTGCCCTCATGTTCTGGAACCAAATCTGAACAACCTTCTTTGGAAGGTGGACCCACTCTGAAATCTGTTCAAACTCGTGTTTCCCAGGATTTGGGTCTTTGAAATAGCAGCCATACAAAATATCAAGTTGGTCAGCTTGAATGATGGTTCTTGAACGTCGCATATCCCGATACCTTTTTCCTTTAGCCTTCCTCTGCTGCTGCTGCTGCTGCTCTTGCTCCCTCCCCTTCTCTCTCTCCTTTACTCGTTCCCTTTCCAATAGCAAAGAATTTGTTTTCTCGGTCGCCCTCATGTAAATACTAGACTTTGTCACATTATTGCAGTTAACAAGACTCATACTGCTGTTGGAGGAGGCCATAGCACTCACAGATTCAGGCTTAACTTGGACAACTACGAGACCTTTGGATGTAGGTCTCAGGCCAAGCCCATCCAGCAATTGCCCTTTCTGTGCAGCGATTTTGTCAGCCAAAGATGATGAAGAGGAGGCAGATTTTGAGCTGTTTTTCCCCATGCTGAGGTCTAGAGCAGACTCGCAGTCCCCACCATTTGGCAGATAATGAGAAATTTGGTTGTGCGAGGAGAGAGACTGCGACAAAGGAGAGCTCGAGAAGCGTGTGATGGTTGGTGGATTTGTAAAGACTGGTATCTTGCTCCCATCAATCAGTGAAGGGGCAAGAGAGAGAACATATGGACTGATGAACTGGGTAGAAAAGTGAGCGAGAGACAATGGGAGTGAGTGTAAAGCACTGGTTGAAATCTCAGGATGTTCCAGTGTATGGAGCAGCGAACTTGGAGGATCCCCTTGGGCCTCCAGCTCTAGATCCACATCTGGGTCCTGTCTCTCCTTCTTCACCTCCACCTCATCATGCTCAAACTCCCCCTTTTGTTTTTTCCTTTTGGTTCCCTGACTTCCTCCACCCTCATCATCTTCATATTCCTCCTCTGCATCAGAGAGAAACACAGTCGTGGAGCGCAAGACCTTTCCTCCAACTGACACTTTATCACCATGAGCCTCCCGCAGCACTTCACCTTTAGCAGGGCTCTCAGTACCCTCCCTCAGAGATCCACTCTGACTCTCCTCATCAGACACAATGACAGAGGTGTAGACCTCATTTTCAGAGTCAGACGTAAGACAGTAATCTCCCTGACCCTCCACTCCAATGTCTCTCCGTCTACGCTTCCCTCTTGTTCTGGATAAATCTATTGCCTGACTCCCTGAAGCTTCAGCATCATCGTCGCCTTCTGCTATTATCAGTGAGTTTTCCTCATCATCATAGTCATTGTCAAAACTCTGGGTGTGTCGTGTAACTCCTGTCACACCTTGCAGGTTTGCTAACTCTGTCGCCCTCTGCTTTCTTTTAGCATGTCTGGCTTGATTCAGCCACCTACGTACCTCTTCTTCAGAAAGCCCCACCTCTCTGCCCAGTGCCTCACAGTCTTCACGGGGAGGACTTGCAGCATCAGCCTCGCTACGTGACTCAAAAAACGCCCAGAGAACCTCTGACTGGAACTCTGACAACAATGGAAGTTCTGAAGTAATTGATCCTATTGTAGTACAAAAGGATCTAGTTTGGTTGTTAGTTAAGGCATTTGTATTAGGACTGGATTTTGGGGTCCCAAGAGAACCACAAGGGCTAGTCCCCGATTGTGATTTTTGTGGAGTAGAATCAGGACTAAGCATAAGGTTTAAATTTACAGGACTGAGGGTTGAGTTGCTGGGTACAGATGCAGAAGGCGAGAGACTGTTATTGCGGAGGCTTTTCTCTGTGCCCGCTGGGGAAAGATTCAGGCTAGCTGCTTTATCACCTTCCAGGTCCAACTGATTAGTCGAGCAGTCTCCATCTGTTGTGCTTTCTCTACTCGCCTTCCCATTGTCTTCATTACTCTCAGCCTTCACTTTTCCTTCTATAATGGGACACTGTGCTTCTTTACTGTCCTCTTTCTTAGGCTTCTCTGTTTTATTGTTATCTGTCATCCAGTTAGCTCTGTCCTTGATCTGACCTGGGACCTCAACTGCCTCCACACTATGCTGGCTGTCTTGTTCACCCTCACATTTTATAGTCTGCTTTTGCTCTTCAGGCTGTATGTCTGCTGTAAGACCTGCAGAGGGCCACTGGCTATGTAAGCTGTTAAGTCTTTGGGTTAGGAGAGCTTGCTGGGCTGTGCTGAGACCAACAAATGGCACACACTGTGTGAGGAGCTGGCCTTGCTGGTTCTCTTGGTGCTGCTGAGTTTGGGCTTGCAGCCCATTCAAGATCAAGGGCATGACCATCTGAGGCTGAGGCACGAGCTGATGTGCGGCTGCACCAGGAGCTGCACCGGCTGCAAACAGTGAGGGGAGGAGCGAGTGTGAGAGAGTGTTTGGATTCGATGTGAGGAGGGTGAGGAAGGCTGAGACTGCCTGAGCTGAGGCCACAGGGGAGGTGAGAAGGGAGGGAGCCACTTGTGAAGTTTGAATCTGCTCTCCGTCTTTTGTAGTCGTCACCATCACTGTTCCAGGAGAAGCACAGTTGGTGGTTGTCACTAACTGAGTGGATCCATTTCTAGACGAGCTACTAGTATTTGGAGCAGTGGGAGTGCTGCCTCCTAAACCAGCAGTGGTCGCTGCACTGTTTGCAGCATGTGCAACAATTCCAGCATTCCTGCTGCGGGTCTGATGCAAGACAGATTTCATATGGCTCTCGAGGGTGATGGCGTGATTGTAAGAAACTCGACATACAGCACATTGGTAGGGTTTATTTGATACGTATGGCCGAGACAAAACAGGAACTGAAGGAGATTGAGGATCATTTTCGCCACCTTGTTTGGCAGAGCCTGTCGTCATCCTCTGAATGTGGGATGCAGAGTTGTAATGAACACTCAAGGCAGTTCTGCTGGGAAAATTTTCCAGGCAGGCATTGCATTTGAATGAGCGGGTGTTATTTTCACGTGGCACACCATTTTTACCAACTGACTTTTCACTGGCTTCTGGGATTTCTGTGTTTTCATCTGCATTTTTCTGTTTGGCTCCTGTGAGTTTATTTCCCTCCTCTTCTGGCTCAGGCTCAGGTTCACCTCCCTCCTGTTCCATTATTCTCTCTTCCTCCATCTCTTTGTCTCCTTGAGTCGGGGTAGCGTCTGAATTCTTGCTTGATTGGGAGGGCTCTGAACCAACGTCTTCACCGGGCTTTAGTTGCGGGGATTCAGAATCTGATAAAAAGTCATATATGCAAATTAATAAGTCAATCTTTAATGTTAAATTAAATGGGTACTGGGTAGTTATAAACTGAAAACACATTCTACTAATTTGTTGTAGTGTTCAAATGTGGTGATTTTCTTTCTCTTTATGATTTACCTATCATTTAAGTATTTTTCATCCTCACCTGAAGACTTTTGAGCACCTTTGTCCTCCTCTCTTTCACTGGCACTCTGTTTTAGAACAGCCTGTTCAAAGAAAATAAAAATCTGAAAAGCCTCCACAGAAAACTTCCCTCCCCAGACATGCTCCTTTAGGATGAGATAAATGCTACGTAGCTTTAGAGCAGCACAACATTTAGGCGTGACCCGTCGTGTGGTTATATTACTCAAAGCAAATTTAACTAGCCTTTCATTTGCAAATTACCCTTGAGGCATATATTAAGCCATCTGATTAGTTAAGTCACAATGTCAGCTCCCTTTGTTTCTACACTCTTCATGACCATAACTTTTGAATCACCAATCAAACTTGATGTCCACACAGCAAATTGGTATGCAGAAATGTTAGAACAATAAAATGTTTAAGAGATAAATATTCAGTGCTAACTGCCGAAAGTATTTGCACAAATAAGGGATGTTATTACCAAGTAACCAAGAAATATTAAATGCACGTATGTAGGAATGCACAATATTATCAGCATCAGCCGATATTGGCCTTAAAATGCCGAGCAACCAATGAAGCTGGTTGGCTGCTACCTCCTTGACCTCAATGCTGGCGCCCTCTACAACAATTATATAATTTCAGTATTCAGTTATTGGCTCAAGTACTTACTATATGTATAAAAAAAGTCCAAGATCTTGCTTCTCTACATGTATGCAACATTTCTCTCTAACCTCTTTTTTGACATTCATTTTTTAAACATTTTTACAGTCAGCCACTAATACTTGTTTGGTGAAGCTTATGTGTTGAGAGTTGCTTTAAGGTTTGTGAGAGTTTCCCCTTTTAGCCTATTTCACTAAGAGTTTGATCATTCTCTAAAGTTACCCCTTTCAAAAAGCATAATATGTGTGGGGTTGAGGGTGGCAGCCACACTTACAATGTCCAACAGTCTGTCGACACAAGATGGAAGTACACTGTGTTGCTCAGTGAGATGCAGAGACAGGGAGGATCTGTCTGGTTGGCCTTTTTGGCAGAGGGGGCACAGCCACTCTGCCACCCCATTGCTTTCACTGCTCGGTGTCTCTCCAGACTCCTCCTGGAAAATTAAAGAGCATATTTGAGAATATTACTCCCTCTGTTGATCACAAGGATTTCACAGATAAAAAAAAACAAAAAACTTAAGAGCAATGTGGAATAAAAAGTAATTACATGGAATCAAGTGTATTGTTATTGTTTCATGTCTGTCTGATAACAAGCATTTATCATACTCTGCCATGTTTAAAACTCTAAATGTAAACCTTTTCATAAAGGATGCAACAGTAAAACTAATCCTAGATCAGGATATCTCAGTCCTACAAGTCTTTGAAATCTTATTTGTGACTTCTTTTTAAACATTAACCATGTAGGGAGGTCCCCACTATTTTGTCTACACAGTAAAGCAATTGTTTAAATGACACCTTTGACATGCAGGGGAGTATCCATATGACACTTTCAGTGGGTTTTACATTGCACTGTGGTGAATTAGGTTCACAATGAAAATGAAAACACACCATTGTTCCAGACCTCTTGGCATTAAACCTACTTCAACTCAAGGATTGGGCACTGAGAAACAATAGTGAAGTGGCACAAATTCCTTATTGGCCACGGTCAATTAACATCTGAAGAAACATTTTTTAACTTCACTTTAGAGTGGTTGGAAATCAAACAATGCTAGCATAGTCCACTATGGTGTAGCTTGTTACATGAGGCAATTACATTTGATGTTGCACTGTGTTATTTACTCTTGAAACATCGTGGTGGGTGAGTACATTGAAGAACTTCTACTATATGTGCAAAATAACCCCAGAACGAACATCAAGCAAGCAAGCAGCAGCACAGAAGTCAGTCCAACCCATTCTCCATCAAAGGAGGGAAATGACGAGGAAAACAGCCGATATCGCGTTTATTGCCATGTTAATTGAAGGAGATTTACAAGCATTCACTACAGTGGAGTCCATTTGTTTATACAGAAGAACCTTTTCTCTGGTGGTGAGGTAGGAAATACACTCTTCCTACACCACACGCCTGCGTTTAGGCACCCCCACACCAGATTATAGATAATCACTAATAAGTATCTGATTAAACAGTGTCAGTTTAAAAAAGATGTTCTGAACGAGTCAAATGTTTTGATGTACGAGTTGTCAAAAATCATCTGAAAAATGAAAGGGAACCACTGCTCATGATGACAAGAAAAAAGGAAAATAGTTGGAAATGTCTACTCAGCATTTGCAACAAATAAATTCCTAAAGATGCCTATCCCTACTGATCCAATACCACATGTGCACATACATTTTTAAAATGCAGAGCAGACTGAATCTTTAAGTATGAATGAACACTGCTAGTATAATTATTGGTATTGATACAATCCTGGCCATAACCATACCCTCAACACACTGATCTAATACCACATGTGCATTAAATTTATTAAATGCAAAACAGACTGGAGGAGAAGCAGCAAATGATAACATGTGCTGCCTGACAATCACAAAAGTCCCCCTGCCTCCCTCCCTTCCTCCTTACTCTTTACCTTCACAGTGAGCATGTGAACAACATGTTAACGTAGATCAGAGATCACACTTTGCTCCACACACAGTTTGGAGCTGCAAGTCAGAACAGATCACTCCAACTCTGGCGTATTTCCCTTCAAACATCCATAATCCACGATGCAGCTGGACATCAGGCTCAATGCCACCACAGCTACACTCCTCACTTCCTCCTCATGCCAATTAGCAGGCTAGCGGGGATATTCGACAATATTCCATTCCGACAAGGCTGCATCCACACACTACATCACCTTTAACAGCCCTTCATCGCAATGTCATAATTAAAATCATTGACAGAACCAGACTGACGTCTCTTTGCGCACACTTCGCTAATTAATGAGAAGTCTAATTAGCTACGCCGACATGAGATGAATCAATTAGCTAGCAGCTAGGCTGAGTAGCGACTCAAACGTCGCATTAAAGCGGTGTTTCTAGTCGAGCTGCTGCCGTAGTTAAGTGGAAATAATCCCGCAGTGAAAACCACCCTCTTATGTGTGCCATAACACTGGCCGCTGCCCCTCCGTTCCAAACTCATGAAACCAGAAAAGGTTGAAAACAGTCGTGTGACTTTGCTAGCTATAGCCTGTTAGCAGACAGATAATTAACTGCCACCCCCTCCCATCCCCCCACAAACTCTGCCCTGGTTCAGGTGGGAACTGCAGCTCCAGCGTACAGACTGGTTCGGAGAGATATAAAAAATAAAACACTTGCTGGACTTCAGTTCACAAACCTCGGCCTCGAGTTAGCTCCGTGTCCCGCTGGATGAGAGGCATGTAAACGCCGCTCCTCCGCCACCGCTCAGCGGAGACCGAGGCCTACACAGCCGTTTAATTAACGAACGTGGCTCCGTTCACAGATGTGTTAGAAAACACTCGCCCCCCTCTCCCTTACCCCCCGCCCTGCAGACCCCCTTTAGACGCGTCCTAGCGCTGAAATCCAGACCTTAAACACTTCGGCGCAACACATGTCCATGTAAACTGCAATTTAACCGCTTGTGCTGCCGTTAAGTGGCTCCGAAAAAGCTCTGAAGCGGAGAACAGGGTGGCCGCGATCGGCCCGACGGTGGGGGTGGTGTCGGGAGAGCGAGTGAAAAAGAGACGAGAGGCAGAAAAACTTTGGGTTTAATGTTGGATTTCTGCGAACGATCGGGTAAGTACGAGGCTCGATCCGTCGTCTGTCGGTTGTCCGGCAGTGGCAGGCCACTCTTCCGTACAAAGCAGCGCAATTAATCGATCACAAGCGCGTTTAATTAAGTTGAGAGCAATTAGCTAATGCGTTTTACCTGCATGGTCTCCGCTCCAGCACGCACACACGCACACGCTTTCTCTGTGGCTCCTCAGAAGTGAAAAGTTTTCTTTCCTGCCCTCCTCTCGCTCTCTCTCCCTCCCTCCCTCTCCTCCTCCCTCCCTCTCTCTCTCTCTCTCCTGCTCTCCCCCTCCCTCTCCCCTGTAGTAAACAGACCACAGCTCCCCCCGAGGGTGGCTGTTGACATTCAGAGGGACACGGATATATAAATCCTTATATAACCCACATATCACTGCTATATTATATTATGATCACTGATCACAGCAGCCTGATGAGACTGTGCCTCGTGGACACACTTCCATTAAAGTGCGTGGATCACAGGAGCCCACCCCATCACTCCCCCCACACCCCTCCCTTTAATATTAAACCTTCCTCATTCTTACATTAAAGGTGAATACGAGTCCTCGTCCTGTCCGCCTGGACAGTTAAGTGTCACTCTGACGACCTAAAAAACGAATGCGGTTCGAGACAGGCGTGGGCTGTGTCCCGCGTGTTTCCCCAAAGACAGTCACTGTGGCGTAGGGCGTCTGTGGGGGTAAATTATGATGAGGAAGGGCGGATTAAAACTGCACCACTTACGTCCATGCGTTACTGGGGCAGGAAGGTGATGCTCCTCAACACCCTCATAGGTGTCTGTAACTGCGCCTGTGCAGAATACATTTTTGCTGACGTGTAGCTGCCGCCCAGCTTCATCGGTTGCTCGGATTTTGATGCCGAATTACGCAGACGTAGGGACCTGATCTGTAAAGGTGTGTGAGACTGCAGTCCGCGCTGCCTCGGCTCGTTTTTAAAATTTCCATGGTTCAGTTTGTGGATTTTTACGTGAAGTTCATGCGCGGGTCTGCTGCAGCAACAACAGTGCAGCATCAGCGTGGGCTGAATGAGTCAAGTCTTATCGGAAAGAAATACTTTTCTATACTTTGATAAAATACAACAATTTCTAAGTGTTTTTTTTAAGGTTAATATAATCTGCTGCAGGCAAAGTATAAATTCAATTTTATTAGTATTGTATAATGTGTAGTATTATGTAAGTGGATTATTGTTATAATGTTGTATATCACTGTGTTCATGTATTTGCGTGTAATCAATTAATCTACACACCAATTAAAGCTGTAAGGGTAGTATAGGTAGATATACACACTATTGCATTACAACATTGTTGTTATTATATTATTACCTGCCTGTTATACAGGATACAGATTGTAAATGGTATAATAGTGAATTTAGCTGCACTCATGATCCTACCACTCTGTTGGTGTTGATGACACTGTGTCATTTCAGATGAGTGTTGAAGTGGAGAGAAAGTTCATATGCAGTGCCGACACTCTGAAGACACTGGAGGAGATCGGGGGTATGAGTTAAATTTGTCTACCATGCATTTACACAAGGGTAAATTTAGAGTTGAGGTTCTTCTCTGATGCTGTGATCACTGTCAACTTTCACATCTCCTCTGAAACTCTTTTTACAACCTTTACTGCCACTCACTGCTGATTGATTTAAAGTCATGTGTGCATTTATTTATGCATCTCATTCTCTTTCCTTTCCAGTCTGTGTTGGTCAACGTCAGTTTCACGACCAGTACTTTGACAACCCTCAGTTTGACCTGACGCTGAGAAACATGTGGCTGCGTAAACGTAAAGGATGCTGGGAACTCAAGTGTCCAACAGCAGCAGTCAGTGGGACAGAAGAGATAAGTGGAGAGCATAGTGAGGTGGCAGCACTGTGTACTCGCTACAAGGAGATCACAAACCTGCATGAAATTCAGCTGAGAGTGATGGAGGTTATCAAAGATGTTTGTGAGGACAGAGACGCGGAGACAGACTCCTCACAGCAGGAGTCCTGGCTAAGAAAAATGAATCTGTCATGCTTTGCAGAGTTTACAACAGTGCGGCGGTCATTCACTTTAGAGGAGGAGGGGGTGCACATAGATCTGGACCAAGCTGACTTTGGCTACCATGTGGGGGAGGTAGAGGTGGTCATACCTGAGGGAGGAGATGTGCAGGCTGCCCTGGAGAAGATTGAGAGAACAGCTCAAAAGCTGGGTGAGCTTAAAGCTGACATTCCCATGGCTTTTAAATCACAAAGTAAGAAACATTGTGCTTATGAGGTAGGATGTTAATTTGTCATTTCTTATGATCTTCCTTCACAGGTCTGACTGGGCATCAACGAGTTGAAGGAAAAATGCATATTTACCTCAAAAGATATAACCCTGCACACTACACCAAATTAAAAAGTGTGCACATCTTGTAAGAGATCAGAGACTGTGTGAAACATTTGCACTTTAGTGTCTTGAAACTGTTGTTTTTATTTATTAATTCAAGATATTCCCTGCATTTAAGACAAAAGACCTTTCCGCTCCACCTGCACTTTTTTGTCTTATGTACTGCAAATGTTGTTTTTAAGTCTGGTTATAACAATGAATATATGATTAACTGTTAACACATAATAAATGAGTTGACACACTGACTATATACTGTAAATGAGGGTTGTTGTGTTCAAATGACAATTTACTTATATTACTACAAATTGTTCACAATTCAGTTTAAAACCATGGAAAATTCTTATGAAATTATGTAGTAATAGATAATCATTTAAATATGTTTTATTGTTTCTTACATCTGTTATATGAACCAAGTCTCATTAAGTATAACCAGAGATATACGGGCGAAACATTTTCTAAAAAAGCTGAGGCAGCAGGTTTCTTTAGGTCTTGTTCACTTAATTTACAATCCTAATTTCCCTAAAAGTTGAGACACTTACTAAAATGCAATATAACTAAAAATCTATAATAATTTTAAGTGACTGTAATCCTAATTTAACAGATAAAAAACTGTAAAGGTAACACAGGTAACAGTGTTCTGGAAAGTTACACGATTAGCAGATTAGCAGGTGAGGGTATTAAATTAAGCTATAGAAGGAACATCCACCTGAGGCTTAGGGCTTTGTAAGCGAGGATAAGTCTTGGCTCACCATTTTGTTCCAAATATTATGAGAGAATTATGAGTCACTTCAAAAATAATGTTTAACACCACAGGATTACTAAGAATTTAGCTGTGTTGACATCTACAGTTCATAATAAAGAGATTTGGGGAGATCTCTGCTAAATGTGTGTGAACATGGAGCTCTCTCAATGTATTGTATGATAAACAGTAATGCTACTGTCATGGACACAGCCATATGGGCTTGGGAGCACTTTGGAAAATCATTGTCACTACACACAGCTTGCTACTGCATCAATAAATGCAACCTCAACTGTATTATGCAAAAGAGGAAGCTATGTACGCATGTAAGTATGTTTTGTGCTGAGTTCCTGGACTTGAACATCAGTTGGCTTTCTCTTCTCGTTCTCTTTTTTCTAATGAAAATCAAGGTGAATTCCCATTTTCTTGATTGATATTCTAAAAATGAATTTACCAGAAGACAGAGAACTTGTTTTTCAGAGGAAACAGTTGGTTTTACTATCTTTTAAAATAACTATGAAATACATCAACACCACTGACCTCAGACCAGGTTCATGCTGGTCCATCACTCTCCACTGCTCTAGGATGACAATTCATCAACATGTACCCGACCACAGCTTTGAACTCAACACGCCCGTAGATGTTCAAGTGCATTTGAGCTGGACAGGAAAATTAATCTGTGTTCGCATGTCATGTCAATAAAAAGCAAAGACACGCTAATAATAATATTATAATGATTGAGGTTTACAATGTGAAGATTAATCATTAACTGAACAATTTAAAAAATGAAATAACCACACTTGTGGGAATAGAAAGTATTTCACATTAAAGGCTGTTCAAGTTTAAAATGGCACACACGACATCCTCCACCCACTGCCTGTGAGTTGGTGGCACAAATAAGTAGACATATTTGGCACTTATGTTGGGCATGTTACAGTCCAAATTTCTAGTCAGTTGAGCCAGAAAATTCTGGGGTGCAGCTTGTCGCTCCAATAATGATTTATCATAATACTACTAAACATCTACGATGAAATGATTTTGTTATAATAACAAAATGAAACCCTGTGAGGTTGTATTAATATGATAAGACAAAAAGTTACACGGAGAATATAAAATAATAATGGATATTTCACTAATATAGAAGTTTCTTCCTCATTTCCTTTCCAAGCAAATCAACATTTTATCTATTCAGCCACCATAACACCCATGATGTGCAAATGCAGAAATCATTGTCCACGATAACAAGATTTTCAGCTGTTGAAAAAGCAAACTGAGCTGTTTCTAAATATGTATTTTCTGTGTGGACATTTAAACATGAAGAAATAGTCCGTTGTGCTGATACAGACATGTGAGACAAACTGTGTGACATACTGTGTTTAGACTCAAAACAAGTCATGTTGTTGCAGCGTCACAAACAGCAGCCTTGAGTCCAAACTACTTCCAGGACTGCGGCTGCATAGGATTACTACCTGTTACTCACTCATCTGACTCGTTTGACCCTAACATTTCTGTTTGTTTCATTTTTGCACCCAAAAGTCTATCGTGTGTAGTTAGAGATTCGGCCTGTTTTCTTTTGTCCAAAGATTGTCATGTACAATAGCTATACATAGTCATTGCTCTAGGTCTGGAAAAACAAAGTCAATTGGGAAGTGCTTAAATAGAATAGAAATGAATAGATCTTCATTATTGATTATATCATCTTGTCCTCTCCCCTGTAACAGAAGAGGACACAAGGGAGAGGACAAGATGGAGGCAGATGATCCGCTGTGGCAACCCCTAAAGGGAGAAGAAGAATAGATCTTTATTGTCACAATGCAGAATAAAATTAGATGCAAATCTATTACACAGACAGTTTGCTCATATATGAGACAAACCTTCAGTTACATCGTTCCAATCCAAACGCCAAAAATCGCAGTATTTGACAGATGTAAAAACAACGCTGGTGGTGCCCTGAGATTTTGCACAGTAAGGCAAGGCAAGGCACATTTCAACAACAAGTGCTTTACAATGAAAAGGAAGAGAAATACAGCAGCAGCAGCATACAGTATATAAAAGGCATAATAAAACACATATAAAGCATTTAAACAGAGAGGTAAAATAAAGAAGGAAAAAAGAAATTTAAAGTTGCAGTTATGGCTGAGGTGCAGCTGTGATAATAATGTTATTTTTTATTTAAACAGGTAGGTTTTCAGGCTAGATTTAAAAGAATGAAGAGATTTAGCAGACTTGCACTCTTCTGGGAGTTTGTTCCAGATATTTGGGGCAGCTTCCCCATGTTTAGTCCTGGTTCTGGGGACACAGAGCAAACCTGACCCACATTACCTTAGTGGTCTGGATGGTTCACAGAGAGCCAGCAGGTCAGAAATGTATTTTAGGCCTAAACCATTTATTGTTTTATAGACTAAGGATATTTTAAAATCATTTAAAAAAGTATCAGGACCTCAGAAGTGTAGTTATGTGTTCCATGTTTGTGTTCTGAATCAACTGTATATAATATAATTATAACTCAGTGATTCCCAAAAACTGGGTCAGGACCCACAGATGGGTCATATTTTTCATCCCCTGTACAAATTTATGTTTTAAATAATGTGAATGAAAAGAAGTTGCAATTAATTTACAAAACATACCATGTACATGATTTGGGTACCAACTCAGAATGATATTAGGTGTTCAGATGGGGCTCTAAATGAGTCATTACATCATGCACACATTTGCTTGTTTCAGAAACACTGCTCTTACATCCTGGATCACTCACATACGCCTCCGTGTATGAATATGTATATTGTGTATTTTTGGGGGGATCTGCGATTGCCTGTTTGCATTCATTTGGGATTAAGTTCTCACTTGTGATGACTGCAGGCTATTGTCTCTGGCAGCTGGTTTGTCGACCAGCTCATGCTACTTATTGTTTCTCTCATTTTTGTGGGTGTGACTTCATCTGGAGCAAGTCAAGCGGAGAGAGAACAGTATTTTTGGACTATTGCACATGCGCATCGGGGACCTGCATTTGGACTCATTTATGTGTAACAGAGACTGCACGTGACATGTAACTTATGCTTGTGTTGATTCGGCCCATATTGTATATGTATACAAATATTTTTTTTGTATATATACATATATATATGTATATATATATATATATACATATATTAATTTTTTTTTCTGTGTTTTTATGCCAGTGTTTTCCATATGACATTATTGTGAGCACAGCCTCATGGACATTACAATAGCAGCCATTTTGACATGTTTTAGCAGAACAAGCACAGGTGCTAGTGATCACATTAACGATGGCTGCTCTGTTCAGTCCATGTAAGTCCATGTAACTCTATCTTGACTAAGACGACGATGACAAAAAATATATATATATATATATATCGCACTTATGACTAGCACTTCATAGTTTGGCTTACTTGAAGCTCTTACTTACTTCTAGATCTTATTTGATCTTGTATTTTTACCCTTTGGATCATAGTGTCTGCTAAATGACATGTAATGTAATGTAAGTCAGGACAGTGTGACAGTGGGCGGAAACTGAGGAAACCATCGTTAATTTGATTATTTACACCTGTGATATACAGTGACCTGTCAAAATGGCTGCTATACAATAATCTCTTCTCTGTGACATTATTCTGAAAGCTGCTGCAGTTTCCTCTGTGAAAACACTTCTCCGCAGTAGAAAACAACCCATATTTTCTTCTTCTTTTTTTTTTAACCAAACAGTGCCATTATGTCTGACATGCAAAGTTGGAAGACAACAAGTTCCTCTCAGATGAAACAGCCTCCTCTAGTTGTCTCACGCTCTGTGCACATTCATACCACTGATGTGTTGATAAACACCCTACACTATTAATAAAACAAGTTAAGATAGAATTTATTGTCCCCAAGGAAAATTGTCTTGGACACAAACAGAAAATCCAAATGTCACAGAGAACACACAACCACAAGTTACCCATTTCACATAGTACAGTCGTCATGACAGTTACAATTGGGACTTTTGTCTTTGCCGCTATAATGTAATTTTATAATTTATTTTCCCACTCAGTTATTGCCTGGGTCATTAAGGAAGGCTACAACATCAATGCTGCACTGAAGGCTCATCAGCACCACCTCATGTGGAGGATCTAATAATACCATAATGGCCAATGGCTATGACATCCTTAAAGATGTTTGTTTTTTCACAGACTTTCACCAGCAATAAACAATCATTAAAAACTAATTTTGAAACATTCATTTTAGAATTATCTGTCATAATATATATGTTTATTGCTGTTTTTAAGTGAAATTCTGCCTTGCTGATGTAATTCTCCTGAATATATAGTGTTAATATTTTGTAACATTACTTTTTTTTAAGCAAATTTTGTGGTTTTCTTTTAATTTTCTAATAACATTATTTTCAGTTAGTCAATAATGAGGTTAATTTGACAGTGTCATTTTCGATGGGGGATATTTGTCATAATAATAAGTGTTTTTGGTGTTACTT
The DNA here is from genome assembly GCF_958295425.1 of Solea solea. Lineage (NCBI taxonomy): Eukaryota > Metazoa > Chordata > Actinopteri > Pleuronectiformes > Soleidae > Solea > Solea solea. Next base: position 41,605,589 of record NC_081134.1, on the reverse strand, counting down.
CGAGAGCTCAATATGTTCTCATATAAGAGAGTTTGAGAACCACTGTCCTACACTAAAAGGAAAAATTGCACCATAATTTAAGTCACAATGAAAAGGGGAATTCAAAATATAAAATGGCATTTTGGAATTCTTTTGATTAATATTCACACAAGACTAACAATAATAACAATAAAGAATCAAATATTATAGAAAGCACCAAGGTTTTCTAAATACTCAACATTTAATTAAAGTAAGTTCATAATTAATGTTTCTTACTAATGTAATGTAACTTACTAATAAAAATAACTATAATAAAATAAATCGTATAAAAAGTAGGATTTTAATCTCTGACTACCATTCCCATATAACGAGTTTTACTGGTTTGTGAAGCCAGTAATAATTAAATAAAATAGCTTCTTGATTTTTGAAAACAAGGGTGTGTCACGTGACAGTGACCAGGCACACGCAGTTTTTTTTTTCCTCTTTCGTACGTTTGTAAACAACATGGCGGCTATTCGAGTGGCCCTGCTGGTTCACTGATAACACTGGCCGAGCTGTCACAGCTTCAGCTCTCCTGGCGAACACGTCCACTGTCGGACCGCGTCTCACCGATGACAAACTGCTCTGTTGTCCCACAAACACACAGAGCTGGACCGACGTGCCACCGAGAAGGTCGTTTGACTGTCAGAAGGTAATGTTTAAACCGTTAGCATCCTGAGCTAGCCCTTCTAAACAGACAGCGTACGGACAGAGAGAGGGGAGGTGAGCAGCTCTGCTGCTGTCTCTCTCTGTCAACACTAACCGTTTCTGCTAATGTTAACCATAAATATGCAAACAACACGTCGACTAAGATTTTGTAAACAGTGGATTTTGCAGGGCCAACATTTACAAGACGAAAGGTACATACTTTTTGCTAATATTTATATACTTACATTATATATATATACACACACATATATATGTATATATATATATATATATATGAAGAATATGTATGCTGTCATGAAAATGGTTAATAGATTGTTCAAATATGAAAATAATTTTTAGTTGTAGTAGGGATGGACACTTTTTTTGTGTCATACTGATACCGATATCACAAACTTAAGTATCTACTGATACCAATATTAGTCTGATACAGTCATTTTAGATCAGCTGTTGTGCTGAGTCATTTCTGTCCATTATTCGCCCCAGTGATTTTGACCAGTATCGGCCGTTACCAATTCCCACCCCTAAGCTGCAGCTCTACTTATTATGCTATATTTAGATAATAATAATAATAATAAACAGCATTAACTTGATACAACTTTTATATGTGCTCTACCTTGCTTCCCTCCCCCCTTTTTCTCCCCCACCTCTCCTCTGTCCTCCATTATTCCTCTCACCCCATGTGATTGAGGCAGATGGGCGCACATTTTTGAGTCTGGTTCTGTCAGAGGTTTCTTCCTGTTAAAAGGGAGTTTTTCCTCTCCACTGATTACTAATTATTGCTCATTGTGTGAACTCGTGGGTTTCTCTTTATAATATTGTAAAGGGTTCTGCCTCACTATGTAGTGTCTTGAGATAATGTATGTTGTGATTTAGCACTATACAAATAAAATGTTATTGAATTTAATGTTTATTATCATTGCATTATTATAAAAAGACTGACCTAAACAGATCTGATAACCACCTTACACTTAACAAACAAGAGTATACTGCACTTACTGTAAAATGACTGATGTGATTGAGAAATCAGTTGTTTGGTGTAAGGTCAGCATAACTTAACTTCCTGTCCTCTCAAGATGCGTAGTTGCTACGCAACTTTTACAGTCGACTTGGAGTACAGTCTTTCTGTCATTATAAACAAATCTGCTGAAATCAGTTGGTTAGAACTGACTTCAGCAGATTTGTTTATAATGACAGAAAGACTGGGGATCACACATTTAACGACTGATTTGTCAAACCAACGGAGCCAACTGAACATATAAAACTTGTGAGTGTGAGTATATGTTTACCTAATTAGTGTTTGACCACCAACAGCACAGTGTCGTATAAATTCACACCACTGTCTCGTCAGGTCTCCTTCAGTCTATGGGCTCTCAGTCCAGTTCTGGGATGTCTGGTGGCAGGAACTCCATCAGTGACAACCCAGCTGAGCAGCCTGAAGCAGGAGAACCCAACAGAAGCCGCAGGACGGCGGACAGACAGTCAGCAGCAGCAGAGGAGGACGTCGACTTAGCTGAAGTACTGGCTTATCTACTGAGGAGGTGACTTGTCCTACACTCTGACACTGACAGCACTTCACTGAATAAAACAACAAAACCAGATTTCATCCATGATGTCTCTCGCTCGCTCAATACGAGCAAACTCACACACAATCAAAGGCACCTACCTCTCTCTCTTGCTTGACCACTTGCATGAGTGCACACACACACACACACACAAAAAATACATGATAATAACAATAATAATAATTATAAAAAAAAAAAAAAAATACATGTACTATGCTTTAGTGAGAAACACAAAGTTGAGCTTATGGGCTAACTGCATTGTGTGAACTGTGGTGAATTGACAATGGTTTGAATGTAACCAACATTTGTTTATTTAACTATAATATGTAACTATCTATATGTAAGTTGATACACTTTTTGTTTTCAAAAACATGAAAATACTTAAGTGCTCATAACTGTCTGGTCAGTTTAAAAGAGTCTATTAAAATGACTTAGTAGAGGGAAAATTGTGAGTGTTTTTCTCCCAAGTGAGCACATTATTGAAACTTCACATGACATTCTCATGCTGCTAAATATGGTGGAGATTGAATTTCCTCTTTTTAGATTATTTGGAATTGGAAAACACTCCATTAGGGTTGGTCACACAAAAGCTTCAGGAAGTGGTAATGAAATGAATAAGTAGCACTTTTTCTACCCACTTAATATTTCAAGCACTTATATGATTGTTAGACTTTTGTTTCGTTTCGGGTTGTCAAACTGATGAGGAATTTGTGATGTGCAGGGGCCAGGTCAGACTGGTCCATGGCAGTGGAGCCACAGGGCTGCAGCTGGTCCAGTCATACTCTGACTCTGATGAGGACAGTGATGGAGCCTGGGAAGGTCGGCTGGGTGACCGCTACAACCCACCAGGTAACACCTCTGTCCCAGACTCTCTGGCGAGCTTACTGATTTGTTGGAGAGTAATTGATAGACATGCTTATTTGTGTGTCAGTTGTTGGAAGGTCCACCAGTTTGGTCTCACAGGATGTTTGTTGTCATACATGAACTCTATTTGTCTGCTTTTTAGTGGACACCCAGCCGGACACGCTCGAAGTGGACCAAAGTGAGATCAGAACTCAGATCCTTCTGGCCACAGCGTCATCTTCCCTGAAAGGCCGACGCAGTTTCACCAACATGCTAACAGAGGTCAGACCAGACCACTGAGACACAAACAAAACAACAGAATAACAAACTGGCAGAATTCTAGCACTAATAAATTGCAAGCTGTAGATTTGTTCTCATCGGTTTCATCCCTAGACTTTTAACAACATCATCTGCAACCCAGTGAAAAATATCTTTGTTTTGATCTCGGGCTACTGACTAATTTATCGTTTTTCCCTCAATGTTCTCTTCACATTTTAGAGGGAATTAGGCAGATGTAGAGGCTCCAGCTTCTCTCATGGGGAGTGTAGTCGTATACGCACACAGTAAGAGTTTCATATTTGAATTCACATTTTCAGAAGGTGATACAGAGACAGAATAACTTTTTTTTAAAAAAACCTGTCTCGATTAAACATTAACTTCTGTCTGTAAGCTGATATTGACCCTTGTTTTTTTTCCACAGTTATTTACCAAACTATGTGTCATGCAAGGACACATACCAGCAGAAAGCCTTCTGTGGAGTGTACAGTGAGGATGGCAACATGTTCCTCTCTGCCTGCCAAGGTAAACAACTGATCCCATACAAGATGCCAGAGAAACTCAGTCAGATCTGATCAAGAGATCTTAAGGGCCATACATACGAGTGCCACATCATTTGACTTAAAAATGTCTATTTATATGTTTTTGGTCACATTTGATAGCAAACACTCACCTTCTCATTGCGATGTTGACATTTAAAGGAGTATTTAAACCGACATATTTTATTTTCTTTTTCAGACCAAAACATCCGCCTGTACGACACCAGCAAGGGGCGTTTTAAGTTACTGCGAACAGTCAAGGCTCGAGATGTTGGCTGGAGTGTGCTCGACGTTTGCTTCACTCCTGATTCTCAACATCTTCTCTACTCCAGCTGGTCTGACTATAGTAAGACTTTGTGTCCTGTCATATATGGTGCGGTGTAATTACCCAATCATCACAGTGTTTTGTTTTTCTGGAGAGGTGGATTAGGCTGGAGGATATCCACTGAAAATGATCGAGTATGTTGCTCATCTCCATTTATTTTGTGCATTTGTAACTGAGGGTTTTTTGCACACAGGACGTGTGTGTCTTGGGTAGGATTTGACATAGATCTAAATTCCTATGCATCATCAGGGAGTTTTTATTCAAATTGTTCTGCAGAGTAGAGTAGCCCTTTAGATAGATTTTCAATTAACTACTGTTTTTGGGTTGTTGTGTTGTTCTGGAGCACCAGCATGTTAGCTGAAATCACACAGAATCAGCAGAATGTTAAACTTGTTTGGTTTCGCTGTAAACAAGCAACAACAAAAATAATGATAGGTCTTCTTTGTAATGGCAGCACAACAAGATTACACTTAATTGCACTGACTTAAAACTGTCCTGGGTTCAGTTTACTTAAAATTAAGATGAATCATTATGATTAATGTGTTAAGTATTTTAAGCTCAACACTTCAGAAAACACTAATAATTTGGTATTTGTAGTTTTCTCGCTCAATAATCATATATTATTTCTGTGTGTCTGTGTCTTCTCCACAGTTCATTTGTGCAGTATAGATGGAGACAGTGAAAACCACCAGGCCCTGGACCTCAAGTTAGTGTTTCCCTCATAGTAACTTATAACATGTCACATTCGCCCTCCCACTCTGTGTGTTCTTTTGTTCACCATAGACATCACTGCCAGTAAACTTACACACCCTTAATACACATTGTTTAAGAGGTGATATGTGCCAGCTTTTTTTGGTATGACATACCATATAATAGAGATTGTTGTTGCTATTTTTGTGTGTGTTTGTAGTCCAGATGAGAGGAGGTTCTGTGTGTTTTCCCTGACTGCATCCACAGATGGCAAAGAGATCCTGGGAGGGTGAGTACACTTCACGTTCATGTTTTTCACGGCAGTGTGGAAATCAGGACTGAAATGTGAAACTAAGCAGCTGTTTGTGTTTTCTGATGGATGTTTGTTCCAGGTGGAAGTTGAATACGTTTTGTAGCTTGCGTTTTCAATTTGAAAAAGAGACCTACCTTTTTATATAAACGCACAGGTGTTCACTTATGAGTCTTACGAGTCTTTCTGGTTCTACACTATCGATAGCAAAGTAACGGACAAAGATAAGCTGTTAGTTTAGCTGTCACCTGTGGCACTATCTTTGTTCCACATTACCAAGAATGTTTTGTACGAGCATACTTTATGTTTTCTACGCCTATAATCAGATCGCTAGATAGACACGGTGCAGGCCTTTTCCACAAACAAATTATTTCAAGAAATTGAAAAAAAAAGTGTTAGAGAAAGACCATATGAATTACTGTCTCTCCTGTTTTTTCAGTGCAAACGATGGCTGCCTTTATGTTTTTGATCTTGAGCAGAATAAACGAACATTGAAGGTGAGTATTTTTTTTTTGTTTGCGTTTTGCTTGCATTGCTGCATCATTGACTGTGCGTACTTGTTTCTGCTTGACAGCCACTTCAGTTTAACCTCATCCCATGGTCAGGCCTGCATGAGCTCACATGATATTTTACTCTGCACCCTGCCGTATGTAATGCAGTAGAAGAGAGTCCTGCTCTTTCTTTCACTCGGACTGTGCGGTTATATCCACCTCTGTCCTACTCCCACAACCACACACTGTGTAGAAGTCAATCGCTGATCTCTGCCATCTGCTTCAACATGATGTGACACCTTCGATCACCTCTGCATTACAGTGTCTGCCATTTGCTCTGAATGATTTTTCCCATCTTTTCTTTAACATCCTTGTGTATGTGGCTGGATTTAAAGGTCAAAGATGTTCTAACAAGTACTGTAACGTATATCTATTCTGTATTCTTCTGAGCCATAAAGCTCAGAAGTGAGCCACTCTGTTGCACTGGCTGCTTTCTTCCCATAAAAAAGATTATTTCAGTCTTCTAAAACACTCTTAATGATGCTTATTGTGTCTCTTCATCAGATCGATGCCCATGAGGATGATGTGAACACTGTCGCGTTCGCTGACGGCTCGTCCCAGCTGCTTTTTTCTGGCAGCGACGACGCAGTGTGCAAGGTGTGGGACAGACGGACGCTGCGGGAGGACAGACCTCAGCCTGTCGGACAGCTGGCTGGACACAGAGACGGCATTACCTTCATCCACAGCAAGGTGGGAAAGATTTGACTGAAAGTGATTAATTACACGCCCAATTTAACCCCAGTGTAGTCATTTTTAGTCCAGTACAGTGGCCTCAGCCTCAGATGCTCAGGTTTTAACAATCTGGTTCCTCCTCCTCCTCCTCGTGTTGTGACTGTGCCAGGGTGATGCTCGCTATCTGATCAGCAACTCCAAGGACCAGTGCATCAAGCTCTGGGACATCAGGAAGTTCTCACCCAAAGAGGGCTTGGCAGCGTCCCGTGTGGCTGTAACTCATCAAAACTGGGATTACCGCTGGCAGCAGGTTCCTCAGAGAGGTGAGTTAGGAGGGAGGAGAGGTCATATGGAGGGATAAGATGAAAGTCAAATAACCAAATTGACATCAGGTATATGATTACTGCATGATTTCTGCTTGGGAGTAGTCTTTATTTTTCTCCGTTTATCCATTTATTCCCTTTCAGCTCTGAAGAAACACAAGCTGACTGGCGACACATCGGTGATGACCTACCGGGGTCACGGCGTTCTCCACACCCTCATCCGCTGCCGCTTCTCACCAGAGTTCAGCACAGGGCAGAGGTTCATCTACTCTGGCTGTTCCACAGGGAAAATCATCAGTGAGTGTCACCACGTGCCTGCGTGCATGTGTGTCATTGTTACAGAGAGCAGAGTGCTGGAATATTTGATTGGCTGGTGCTCATGATGCAATGCAATGTCTGCGGTGTTCGTGCTTGTGCATCACAGCTCAATTATCTACATTGATTTTAATGTGTGTGTGTGTGTGTGTGTGTGTGTGTGTGTGTGTGTGTGTGCAGTTTATGATGTACTGACAGGCTGCGTGGTCTCCAGACTGTCTGGCCATGATGCCTGCGTGAGGGACGTCAGCTGGCACCCGTACGAGGACAACATCATGAGCAGCTCTGTGAGTAATGTCAATAATCAGCTGGAGTCACTTGCTCTCTCTCTCTCTCTCTCCCTCCCTCCCTCCCTCCCTCCCTCCCTCCCTCCCTCTGACAAGCATTCCGTTATTTTCTGTCTGAACTCCACCCCCCAAAACACATTGCTGTAAGTTAATGTAAGCGACTGTCACCATGGTTATTGCTCGTTCTTGTTCATAGAAATGACTAATTAAGACTCAGACACATTCAAATATGCACTAATTCACTCTTTGCATGATTTATATTGTGAATATGAGTCACAATGTGTGTTTGTTTGTTTTTAAAATGGATTCATCTATAAAAGCCCCTAAATCTGAGAATTCTGGAAAAGTTGTTGCTGGCTTCAGTTTATTTTGAAACCTATTTGGTATTTTACACCAAACGGGCAGAAGCAGAGACCTTCAATGGCGTTGTTACCCTCAATGCTTCATAATTGGCTTCACTAGACTAACACTAGTGAATATACTGTAAACCAAAAAAGATAGTGCTGCATTCACCTCTCGCTATTGCTTTTTTATGCTTTTTTTTAATCTCTCTGCAGCTAAGCAACCAGTCGCAAATAGATAATCTGCTTCCTGTGCTTCCTGTATGCAACGGCATTGTGTATATATGAGTGTGAAATGCATTACTTCTGGTCACTTCTGATAAAGAGCTCAAATGTTTGTTTTAGTTGAGGTCATTTTAGAGTTTTAGACCTTTAAAAAGCTGTTTTAAAAAGAAAATATGTGTGTAAGAGAGAGATTATTATATTTAACACTGGTTTAAGTTTCAGTTTTTATGTGGAAACTCCAAAATAATAGATTAAAAATGTTTTTAACTATGGTTAATGTCACAGACAGGAAACATACAGTTTAACGCCCTGTCCTTCTCCCCAATTTGTCCACAGTGGGACGGAGCGGTCCGAATGTGGGAGCACAGACAAACACATCCTTTAGACGAGGAGAGGGAGAGGGACAAAGACTGACGGCCAGAGAAAAGAGACGAGATGTCAGAGGAAGAGAGCAGTGCAAACAGAGGAAGACATTAAGCCCAGAAGGTCTGGGAGAGACTTCAATTACTATTCAAATCAATGCTGGATATTAATGATCATAATTATAAACCCAATTGTGCTCAGTTGAAAGACATAGCCTTGAGATCAGAGCACATGTAGACGGACAACGTTTTTTTGTTTTGTTTGTATCTTTTTCTTTTATTCAAAGGTTTTTATTTGGTCTGAAATTAACAAAAAAAAAAGTGCTGAAGCTAAAAAAAAGCTCAGAACTACTTAGTAATGATATGCTAGTCCATATAAGAATCAATGTTGGACATGGCAGGGAATCTGCGGATGATTGTGTACAAATGTATAGTATTTTAATGATGTGTTGTGTTCAGGGAGTGTCTTTAGATTGTTGTTGGCGTGCTGATGTGAATTTCAGGGGCTGTCATATTCACATTTAAAGATATACAAAACAAAAAGAAAGAAAACAGCCCAGTGCTTTATTTGCCAAACACTAAAGCTGTTATCGTGTAGATTTGTTGAGTTTCCCCCACTGACTTCCTCTTGCTCAGCTCTGTTTGCTGACCAGGTTTGTCCACACACTGTTAGTATAACTGTCCCGTCTCTCAATAATGTTCACGTGACGTCTCAGGTCTGAAGAAACTCCTGGCCTGAAGTAGACTTATCCTGCATCAGCACTCAACTCTGTAAATACAAGCCCTGAGCCAATAATAATAATTAAAATAAGTTAATATTGTCAGTTGTTTAGTCACAAAGACAAAAGTAAAGAACTGCAGCTGGGTGAGGATCTGTTCATGCAATTTTCAGGTGCTTCTATCAAAGCCAGAATCTCTCTCAGATTATTTTACAGTTGCAATAAATTCTTTATTTACATATTCCACAAGGAAATGGTAATAAAAATCACTTTCAAGCTTTATCTGCAAAAAAAATTGCCTCAGTTTCATAATTTGTACGGTGAAAGTAAACTTCTCATGGACATCACATGAGTTTCCTTTTTCTTCCAACTCTTAACAGACAGATCTGCTTTTATCAGGAGCAAATGGCACACAGCTGACACTTTTAGCTGCTGCGGGAACCAAAGCAAAGTCGCCTAAAGGTCGTTGTGATGACCAATGCAGTAAGTGCTCTAAAATTAGACTGAGATTCAGTGGCATGTCTGGATTCAATTACACTTATTGTTCCTGCTTAATACGGGTTTGCTTCCTACCAAAAAACCTCATGATTGGATCATTAAAGTCTCAGGCACAGGGTTTTTCATTATCTGCAAAAGGAAAACAAGGTAGTTTGTAAATGTGGAGTCATTAAGTACAGTCATCAGAATGGCATGTTACTATTATAGTGTTAAATTGTGATGCTACTTGAGATTAAAGTTAGATCTGCAGAGACAGAGTTCCGCATACATGTCCTCCAGCAGTGTTTTTCTGAGCATGAAGTTCATGCAAAGACTAAATTTATTCCATTTGAGAGCTTTAAGAGGCTCTGGCCTGAGGACTGGGGCATGCAAATAAAAGAAGTGAACATGCTGTGGATGAAATGCAGCTGTCTATGAAACCAAATGTAGACTGGCAGCAGTAAAACAAATGAATAAATCTGAGTATCCTAATGGGCTCCAGCAGCTGATGTGAAGAATGTAGGGAATAAAGGCGAGTCAGCGAGGGAGGGAGGGAGCTTACATGTTGGACTGGTGTCAGATTGTTGTTGAGAAGAATGGGGTCAGAGCAGCAGCAGCAGCTTTAACCATGTCTCCACTTTTAGTCTGTGTTTGGGCAGAGGGAGGGGCTGCAGAGGGGAAAGGAGCAGATGGGTTGTATTTTTATAAAACATGTGCTCGTCCTGCACGTCTGACAGTGATAAAGAAGGAACGTCCCACACAGGAGCTGCTGTGACTTTCAGTCAAAAGACAGCGAGGCAGACTCAGGGACACCAAAAAAGAAATCTGTCAAAATCACCAGAGGTGTCCTTGAGAAGACAAGTGGACCAGAGGAACATGGAGCTGAAGACGGGAACGTCCTTGAATGGCCTCGCGCAGGCAGGCGTCACCTTGGAGAAGTTGCACAACGTGGCGAAGGAGTTGACACTTCCAGGGAAGTTCCTCCTCAGAGTCCTGGATGCTGCCCTGGAATCTGGAACAAACCTGCTGGCCACAGTTTTGGGAAGTCAAGTGGTTAAAGGACATTTTCACCTCATGCTGTCTGTGCTGGTGCTGTTCGGGCCTGCACTCAGTCTCTGGGTGTCAAAGTTCAGCATCTTTGCCAACAGCCACCATTACCTGTACAGGTGAGAATCTGTGCCGACTTGTCTTTTTGGCTGTGAATGGGTGATCGTGTAGAACACTTTAGATGTGAGACGTTGATACTAAACAGAGATGAGCAGGATTTTCAGGTATAAGTGTGTCAGTCGTGTGTCCTCACAACACGAGGATACACTGTACAACATCACAACATGAATATAATCAGTTTAGATCCTTAGGTCTGACAAGATCTGTAATTTTTTTCATGTTTTTGTTTATTTACTCATTCTAGAGTTGTTTCAGCTGTGCGTCATCTGTGAAATTGTGTTCTGCAATATTTGACCATATTTCTGCTATTTAGGGGGAGTTTATCAATGGTCACAGTGTAATCAATGCTTTACATTGTGGTGGATTCAATCCTAAGTAAAGTTGGGTGAAACTAAAACATATTTCACTTTTAGTGTGTAACTATTTATTATCATTAGACATATTAGATGTTGTTTTTTACAGGATGCATTGCGGCTGTATGTGTTTTTGTCACATATCGGGCAATCAAAACAAAAGTGTGCTTCATGCAAATCAATGTCATTTTAAAAGGCCAATGTAGAATAGAATAAACTTTTTATATGACATGGAGTTATATCACCCTCTATGCACTGAAACAATCAAATCAAACTCTAGCTCTGAGTAGGGCTTTTCATGTTTCCTGCAGTCTGAAGTCCTCTCCTATTCTCCTATTATACTCTTGAATGGGATTAAAGATTTTCACCTTGTTTCACTTTGCAACTTCACCCTTCAAGTATGGATTTTAAAGATTAAAGCTCTTGTTTGTACCCAAATGTTGAAATACACTAATTGTAAGTTGCTTTGGATAAAAGCGTCTGCTAAAAGACCTGTCATGTAATGCAATGTAAAGATTTTAATGTGTAATATTTAAGAGTTTTTATTGGCAGAAATTATATACACCACTTGTATAGGTGAGGTATAATCACAACTCATCTCTCCATCACAGGAAGTTCCTGAGATCCACCTGGGGTTGGACCTGGGTCTTCACCGCTTCCTTCATCCTCCTCCTCTCCCTCTCGGCCCGACGCTCCCTCTCTCTTTCGCTCCGCCACCTCTCACGGTTAGGGGTGGTGGGTTTGCTCTGGTGGGGGTGCCAGCGTCTCCTCACCCTGCTGGAGGATGCAACAGGGACCTGTTATGAACCCATGGCCCTCGCGCAGGGTGACGCCCAGAGCTCCGCGGGTGTACCGCTGCTGCTCCTCCACGAGGAGCAGACCAAGGCCTCCTGCCTCAGAGCCAACATGATGTGGAGGGGTTACGAAGTTTCGCAGGACGTCCTCATCCTCTGCTTGTGCTGTCTGCTGCTGGTGGAGGAACTGTCAGTCTTTGGCGCTCACATATCTAAAGCGAAGCTCCAGCAGGAATCACCGGGAGGCCCGTTGAGATTTATCTTCCTCCTGTGTGTAACTCTTCTCGCTGTGTGGATGCTCCTGCTGCTGTGTTTGCTCGCACACTTTCCAAAGTTCCCCTCCCAGCAGCTGGGGGGAGCTTTGGGCTACCTGGGGTGGAAAGGACTTTACCAGTGTTGGTACAGACTCACACCGAAATGGTGTTTTACTTGTTTGCCAGGAGACGAACTTGTATCCTCTGTGGATTCTGGCAAACTAAAGCACTAAACTCTGTGACCTGAGGACAGTGTGACCTTTAAAGCTCAAGATGTTTGAAAAAACATTCGAAAGGGCCGTTCAATTTGCAATCACTAGCACTAGACTACTTCCATTTTTACACAAAGACTTATGTGTTTAAATATGTTCATGTAAACATCCTTTTCAGCCATAGAATGTAGATTAAAATGGACAAAGTCCTACAGTTTGAAAAGTGGAGCCCAAAGAGTAGCATATGATCCAACAGTGGGCAAACTCTGCTGTTTGAGTTACAGTCTGTAGAAAAACGATCCTACTTCTCACTTGATTTATAAATTCCAACAAGGAACAGGAGTTAATGGAGGAGTTAATGGTCTCACTCATTTGTTACGGGTCTCCAACAGAACATGATGTCAGTTGTGTAAATGATGTTCCCATTTAGAGGAACATGCACATAAATAAAGCAAAGCACTTGTAATTTGACACCAGTGTGATTGACAGCTGGTATCATCCAATAGGTGCCTGGTGTCACATGACATCTGTCGATATCTGGTTGTAAAAACTGACATGACAGAGGTCAAAAGGTTTGTTTTGCGACCAGAAGACTACGTCTATTTTTATACACAGTCTATGTTTACAACACGACATCAGTCTGGTAATACAAGGATAATATGGAAGTTATTTCATTTCAGTACCTTTTTGGGAAAAATTCACTCAAGCAGGATTAACAGAATCATGTAGCTTTATTTTGTAATCTGAACCAAAACATGCATAATATGAGACGTTTTTGTGGATCCGGGTGGGTGTTTTGTTACTTGATGAGAGTGTCACACTAGACTCGCTGTATCCAGCCTGATGGCCTGTGTGTGTGGCAGTGAGCTGATATCAGCCTCAGTAGATGAGTGCTTTCCCGTCTCCTCTGGGCTTCTTAATCTTGTCATAGTTCTTGTTAATGATGTCAAACAGCACAGCCTGAGGGGGACAAAAAAAGACAAAAGAAAAGGCAGAGACAGAGGGTGAATGAGGGACAGAGAAATAAAAGACAGCGGCTGCCAGATTCAGATGCCCCTGTATAATTGTGTGAAACAGCTCCTTTCATCATCACCTGCACCGCTGCGTTCATTAACAGCATCAAACACAGCAGGACAATATCCAGAGGACGGAGACAGACAGTGATTAATGTCCAGGAGACGGAGCGCGGATCAGTTTAACACAAGCACAGCAATTAGTTTAATTACCATCCCATTAAGAAGAAATAGATTCCATGTATCCACCTCTCCTGCTGCTGGGACACAGCTGGAGTCTTTTACAGTGTGGTAGTGTTGATAGTTTGGTAGAAAACGTGAATGATTAACACAGGTGATACACAGGGTTTGATAAATGACTTTGGACACTATTTAAATCAAATCTAATTATGTTTTTGTCCATTTTCAGATGTTTCTCTGCACAAACTAGGGATCGTTCGCAAATCAAACACTCAATTTGAAACATTTCTGTTCGCAAATTGCAAAAGCTGTTATTGAGATCAGATTTATTCCCAATAAGATCATTTGCTCCCTCATCATCCTCCTCTTCCTCACATATACTTCACACACTGGTAAAGTGAAATTAGATTAACATGGAGAGAGAGATACGGTGACTCACTTTAATAGTACTTCATACTTTAATTTCGCATTATTATTTTTTGGTATTCATTTCATTTTCTTCACACTCCGGCAGAATTCACAGTTTAAAAACCATGGACGTAGACCATTAAATATATTTAAATACATCGTTAATACAACATTTTAGACAGAAACAGAAAAGACGCACAAATTGTTGGATTGAATGTACAGGGTGACTTTTTGACTTTGTTCATTTGTTATGTAACCGTCCTTTCCCCCCCCCCCCCTCTTGTGTTGAGTTGTGTTTGAGTTGACTTTCTTTCGAGTTTAAAAGGAACGAAAAAGTTCCTCCCTTCATCCTACTCCCTTTCAAACACTGACTGGTTATGATATCATTTATTTTTAGAAATGTTTCTGTTACTTTTTGTCATTTTGCTGCCTATATATTTTATTTTGTTATGTCAATATGTTGGAATAAATACTTAACTCTCTACTGTACGTCAATTAAAACAACACAGTGCATTCACGTTGGCAACAAAATCATATCTTTCAGATCCACCGCCCTGCATGTTTTAAAAGTTCCCGCTCCAACACACCTGATTCAAATGATCAGCTCGTTAACGATCAGCTCGTTAACGAGCTCTGCAGAAGCCGACCTATTTATTTGAATCAGGTGTGTTGGAGCAGGGAACCTTTAAAACATGGATGGCAGTGGGTCCCAGGACCAGGGATGAGAAACACTGCTTTAGAGTCTCGTAAGTATTAATTATTAGTTTTGTTTTTCATTCATTTATTTATTCATCTACATATTTTATTTATCTAGAGTCCTGACAATGAATAACACAGTGGGCGTGGCTTACGTATGTGTTGCGGATGTCCAGGACGATGAGGCGGAGCTCACAGTACTGATACTGGTCCAGCTCGTGGACCAGCTGCCTATAGTCTCCCTGCAACCACAAAACACACATCACAACTACTGAGTTTATGCCATAAAACATGTTTGCTGGTCAGGTCATAGTGAGGATACTGACCACGTGGGGTTGTTTGGAGGCTTTGGCCACAGCGTCACCTCTCTCACTGTAGTATCTGAGACAGGAAAAAAAGAACACAGGAGGAGTTTCTTGTTACTCATTTTGAACAATCCTCAGTTTGATTAATGTTTGTTAAAATAACATCAGGATTTCTAGGTCCAATCAGGAACACACAGTACAGTTCTGGTTACAGAGTGTTAGAGTGAGTAACATAATGTGTAACTTTTACTAAACATGCTACAATGTTATCAGCTCAGTCGGGAATTCAACTTTTCTTGTGTAAAAAGGAGACAAATGTCTCTTTTCTCAAAAGTTGAAGTTTCATCATCTTCCACAGAAGTCCCGTGGTTCTAGTAAGTAAGAGATTAACACTTAAAACCTTTTGGTTTTAAATGCACAAATAAATAGTAGTTTAGCTCTCAAATCTGAAGCCGAGCCATCAAAGTACACAGATACTGTATGAATGTGTAGTTTCAGTTTAAGTTATCTGAACGTACTAAAATGGAATGAGTGGGTGTACTGATGGAACCTCAACACCGCGTACGATTAGTATTACACACATACTGTGGCTCCAGCGTGCGTGGGTGCGTAAACAATCTTTGTGGGGACATTCTGTCCGGGCCCCACAAATGTAAAGGTCTTTTTCAGGGTTAAGACCTGGTTTAGGTTAGGCAATCAGTTGTGATGGTTACGGTTAAGGTAAGGGGTTAGGAAATGCATTAAACAAGTTTGTGTGTGTGCTTTTACTTTGAAATCTGAGTTTGGAATCCCTCGACCTTGGTGCGTGTGTTGGTCAGCAGCTCAAACACTTTCTCCTGTTGGACAAAAGCAAAGCTATTAACAAACGACCTACTCCATTTGAACCTTAAATCATAAACATATCAACATTGAAGAGTAAGGAGAACATTCAAATTATCAGCACTCGCTCACCTGCACAGCCACTCCAAAGTTGTTGCCATCTTCAATTTTAGGGATTTGGAGTTGCACCCACATTGACACCTTTAATGAAGAATGAAGAAAAAAGAACTTGTTTTTTCTGTCACAACGGTTTCCCACGTGTATCAAACTAATGTTGATATTTGGAAGACAAGCAGAACAAGAGTGTGACTGACCGTGTTGAGCTTCTCCTTCAGTGTCTGGATCTGAGGCTTGACCTCCTGCAGGAGACTCTCCACCCGCTCATTGACGCAGATGGGTCCACAGGAAGGCCCTGGAGGACAAATCATCACAAAAAACATTACTACATCTCCCTATATATGTATATTAAAAATACCAATCTATGCTGCTCCATCAGCCTGTACACCTCTCTTTGAATTAAATATCTTTAAATACAACATTTTAGATAGAATCAGAAAAGATACAAATTGGTGGATTGAATGTACAGTGTGACTTTTCAAATTCATTCATGTAACTTTTTTCTTTCTCGTGTTGTTTTGTTTCTTTTAAGCTTTGATTTGACTTTTTCCGAGTTTAAAAGAAACAAAACGTTCCTTCCTTTGTCCTCCTCCCTCTCAAACATTGACTGGTTATTATTTAATTCATTCTTATGTCATGTTGGAATAGATACTTAAAACAACACAGTGCATACACGTTGGCAACAAAATCATATCTTTCCGATCCACTGCCCTGCATGTTTTAGATGTTGCCCGCTCCAACACACCTGATTCAAATGATCAGCTCGTCCAGGAGCTCTGCAGAAGCCTGATAACGGCCTATTTATTTGAATCAGGTGGGTTGGAGCACTAAACTTTCAAAACATGCAGGGCAGTGGATCCCAGGACCAGGGTTGAGGAACAATTGTGATTATTAATTACGCAAGCCTTCGACAAACCTAAACCATGAGAATATCCTTATTATAGTTTGTATTGTGCTGTAATTACACGTTTGTGCTGATGCCATTTCCACCTGACCATAACTGCCATTTCAGTAACTTAACACTCACAGTTTTTCTTCTTTTATCTTAAAGAAAATGCAACATAGGCTGGAAATTAAAACATGGATACAAAAAAATCTCTTAAGGGAAAATTAGCCTATTTCCAACCTGGTTAATAATATCATTAAACATTTTCCTGAGGAGTTAATGGTCTCTCTCGCTAGTTTCAGCTATTCTTCAACAGAACATGATGATCTATTTCGTAAATATGTTGCTACTGAAAGGAAAACAGATGATAAAGGACAGCATATATAAGTGAACGTCTTACCAAAGAGTGAGCACAGAGGCTTCAAAAGAGTTGGACTGATACTGAGACATATTCTCAGATTGTATTACTGCACACCAATCGGTGCTGCACATTCTCTTTAAAGTTGAAATGATCACAATAACCAGAAAACTGTGACCTTCAGCAGGGAGGAGAAGGTTGACCACGGGATTGTCACATAAATACCTTATTAGATACAAATTACTCATTTGAATTTTCACTGGTCGCCATCATTGCCATCTTCCCACTCACCTGACTCCTCGTCTTCTTTATCGCTGTCCTTGTCCTTGTCCTTCTTCCCCTCCTTCGCCTCTTTCTGCAACAGAACAACAAGAGGAACCGGGTCAGAGATTTTACATTTTACGACAAGCGTTGTGTTCTGTGGCTAAATGAAATGTCAGATGTTACATTTTTCTTGGCTTTTCTTGCTTTTATATCACAAATACACATTTTCCTCTCAGTAAAACCCCAAGCTCAGAGGAAATCATTTTGTGTTCAAGGCCTGCAGAACACATCACCGTTTTACACGGAGCATTTGTGTCAGCACAAAGACTGAGATGTCAGTTCAAATTCCTTTTAAAGAGCACTCAAAATAACAGGCTCCCTCACTGACCTTAGGAATTGCTCAGTGATTGTTTGTCATAGAAAAACATAATTGTTTTGTGCTGATATATTAGGATAACTTGCAGTTAAGATGTTTTAAGTAGTGCTGCTGAAGAAATTCAAGTTATGAAACATGTTATGTTTATATAATCCATAGATTGAGATTCCAGTTAAATGTGCTTTTAAAACCCCTCAGTGCTTCCTCAACAAGCACATTATCACCAGTTTATTATCATTATGTTCAGTTATTTCAGACTACAGTGAGACTAACCTCCTCTTTCTTTTTGCGCTTGGCCTCCTCTTTCACCGGGTCAGGGATCGGGATGTCCAGTGGTGCTTTCAGGGACGCCAGGTCATCACAACTGGAAAAGGTCTAACAGCAAACAGATGTTTCTAAATGCTCAGTCTGTTACATACAGTAGACAACTTCAGTGTGCTACTTGTTTGGTTCACGATTTACACATTATTTTGATATGGATGGCAGATAGAACATATTGTAGCACCATAAGAGAAGGCCCAAGTGAGAAACCTATTAACTAGCTGTTGGAAACAGAGACACGAAATTATAACACTATTTAAGTCACGATACAAGATTATCACGATATTGCAAAATACTGAGTATTTGCAAAGTCATATATTGCGATATACTTACACAACAGCTCTACTGAGAGTGAGCATTAGGCACCATCTAGTGTACTGAAAGGGGAACGGATTTTTTTTATGCTACGCCACAAAAAGTTTTACATTTATTTGCAACATAAGTTTTTTTAATGTAACTGAAAGTATTCCAAATATAACAGGAACAGAAAGAATGTTCTTTTTTTTGTCAGTTGAGGCGTCTACACGATGCCTTTAACCCTTCAAGACACATGAGTTTGCTGCAAACGTGACAAATTAATACCTTCAGCATCATCTGCAGCTCTTCAATCTTGTGAGGGAAAAACTTTGAAACCAGCTCCTCTGCCTGAGTGAAAATTAAAAACATTATTATCTGACACAAGTCCCATCAACATGAAAGGATTGATTCTATGAAAACTATATATTTCTCCAGGTCCAGTGTGTAAGAATGAGTGACTTTTAAAGGAGAGACAGCAGATCGTAACAAACTGAGGACTCCTCAGGTCACCCCTCCCTTTCCCAAGTGTGTCAGGGAACTATGGTGGCCTTCAAGTGCAAGATGGTGGCCTCCATTAAGCAAAGCCCTTATCTTAAGCACATATAAAAGGAAAGTCTAAAGCTACAATAGCCGAACAATATTTAAACTAGAATTATTTGTACTGATAGTTTATCATATTTATTCCAATAACCCTTCCTAAATGTTACACACTGGACCTTTAAGTGCTGCTCACTGACCTCTTTGGTGAGTCTCAGGGAGAAGTCGTCCACCTGTAAACGGTAAATCATTTAATTTCCACCAGTTAGAAAACACAAATGTTAGAAAAGTGAAAACTGCTGCTGCTGATGTCTGTACCAAACACACCAACGGCTGCTCACCTGTTTCTTCGACTCGAGGCGAATATCCAGAGCAGCCATGTCGATAAACAGTCAGTAAAACTGAGAGAAAGTTTATAAACTCGCTGTGATTACAAGTCAGCGGTGAGCAGGGATATCGAGGATCGTTTTTATCGTCTTTATTTGACACCGACACACGACACGAAGAATTACTCAGCAACAAAAGCGAAAATGAAAGCACAGTTCCGTACTTTCCCGTCCAAAAAAAATATGTCGTGTTGCATTGTGGGATATGTAGTTTTATTTTCCATTTCCTATAACCAACACCTCTGATAATAAACACAACAGGCAGTCTCACATGAATATGAAAGTGTAGAGTCACAGTATTGTTTCATGAAATGTGGATTTTAAAATTGTGCCTTTATTGTATAACGTATACAGATTTTACAATGGGCATTTCACACATGTGACAATAATGTTACATGAGCATATAGGTGACATTCAAATGTAGATTATTAATATAATAATTTCGTTTATATGCACATTTTAAACCATACAACACCACACAACAACACACCCATGATAAATAGATGGATGGGTCATATGAAACAGCTTCTTCTGTCATTTCTGACTGTGTCCACCAGGTGCTGCTGTTGTTGCAGTTGAGGCAAAGCAAACTTCCCGGTGTCAAATTACAGGATTATGATAGAGTATACTTATGTTGCGTGTGTGTGCGGTTAATCTTCATATCATGTTTATATGACAGTATGTATCAAACAGAGATATTTTGAAATGCTGCTAAAATGGACTAAGACTTAAACTTCTGCCTAAGACTAAGACCTTTTACTCTTGATGGGCAGAAACCGAGACTGAAATGATGACACAGTCACTAACATTGCAGTCACATGCTTTCCCCACAGAGAGCTTCAGTTGTGAATTCACTCCTTCATCTTCAGATTACTTTGGGTATTGCCACATTCTCATCCGTCTCCCATATTCAGCAAGAGTTGTTGTGCTTTATTGTTTGTTATTTTAAAGTAATATGCAAATCTTTGTTACTGTTGTTACTCTTTGTAACAGTAAGCATAAACTTATGGTGGATCAGCGGTAGAGCATGTCGTCTTTCAAATTGAAGGTCCGGCTCCAGCTAGTCTACATGCCAATGTGTTCTTGGGCAAGACACATTAACCCCACGTTGCTCCTGACGGCTGTGTCAGCAGCGTGTGAATAGGTGTGAAAGGTGTGTGATAGAAAATATGAATGTCTGAGTGAATGGATGAAAATCTGTATTGTAAAGCAGCTTTGAGTGGTCATCAACAAGAAAAGCGCTACATAAACACAGACCATTTAATCACCTTCTTATCAGTTACAGCTCACCTACAAGCAATGAGCGCAGAGTAGTTAGAGTCCCATGGGGTCGACATTAAAAAAAATGTTTTAGAATGAAGCTGAAGTGCGTGTGTGTGTGTGTGTGTGTGTGTGCGCATTTATTAGAAATTTCATGGACCAACCACTCAAACATGCAGTGACAGTAATGTTGTCTGAAGTTTCCATAGCACCACCACTAATAAAAACCTGCCAATGGACCTTGTTCTGAATTTATTGCAATGTGGAGGTGCATGTTTACAACAATAAAAGCTCTTTTTACTCTCATTATCAGTGTCTATGGAATCAGGGAAGATAATCCAGATCATCCAGACGCCCAGAATATGAACAAATCCGTGTAGGTGAACTAAGGTAAGAGGAGAGTATTTTTTTCAAGCTTTGTCTAAGGGGACGCCCACAGTCAGAGTTTGAAGACCTCTACTTTAGCTGATTATTGATCACTGTAGGTCCAAAGAGGCATATCTCCCCTTTGGCCCAGTACATCATAGGCCTGGTGATGCACGTCTGAAATCACACAATCACCCCTTCGATCAGATCTGTGTGGACAGAGCCAGTCTGACACATGCAGGCAAGAGCAGAAAACAAATACAGGATCCTGAAAGAGGTCAGAGCCACTGAGTGTAAACAAAGTCTTGATCACGTCACTGTTACAGCCTATCATTATACCAACATACTCTGTGTTACACCACAGTGAGTCGTCAACCTCTTGTTTATCACATCCGGGAGTGAAAAGACCCCTCATAGATTGACTTAATTGATGTGTATGGATCATCTTTAACAGTTTTTTTGGATTAAATTCTAAAGTCTGCCATATATATATATCTATCTATCTATCTAAATATGGTGTTTACACTGGTCGATACATGGTTGAACTTAAGGGGGCAAAGGCCATGGTTGTTTACAATGCGTACACCATTAGTTATAAATTCAGGAATTTGACTGTGTGGTGTGAGTGAACAAAACTGTAACTGCAGTGTTATTCTGCTCAGGTAGACAGTTGAGAAACCCTGAGGGCAAAGGTGACGTGTGTGACGAGCGAGTCATATATATATATATATATATATATATATGTGTATACATATATATATATGTCCATATATTTAATTGTCCAAAAACAAGCTTTCCCAATATTCCTCATTGAGATTTAAATGATTGCAGAAAGACATTGTCTATCCTTATTTTTTTCTGATCGTGTAAGAACATGTGTTGCAATGCATGTCACTGTCTGATGCTCTAACATGCGTGGTACATTTTTACTACAGAAATCACAAATTATTTATGTTAATCTAAAATGTCAAAGACTTTGAAGATTTAAATTTCATTTACCACTTCGGTGTTTTTATTCATGAACAGTTAATCAATGAAGAATAAGATTATTCAGTAAGTTACAGGGAACCTGTGGATGAGTGATCAGCCATTTTGACCTTCAAATATGATCCCTTTAAAATCACAGCTGTGTACACTATAAGTCAAATGACGGAATACAGTTAAATAATTAATTTTGTTTCGCTGCCTCTTTGCTGCATGTCTCAATGACACCTGAATGTGTGTTTGGTTGACTGCTGACTCTGCAGGGCCTATCAGAGACCACGAGACGGGAGAGTTTTGGAGTTTAACCGCACATGTTGGACTGTTGAATCTCTCTTTATCGCCTACTGTATCTACTGTACAATCTTATGTCCAACCCACACGTCTTTACTTACCCACCCTGTCACAGCTTGTGTGAGTGTGTGTATGCATGCATGCATGTGTGAGACCTTTATTCCCAGAATGAAACATTAACAGGAAATTTGCCATTTAAATTCAGGATACAGGGACTGTTGTATTTTACAACTTAAAGTTCGGCTGACTCAGATCTGAAATCCTAAAACTTTCACTCATACAACAACAGGCTTATCAGTGTTGTAAAAGTGATTGTTACAAACTATGCTCCTGTAAAGGAATATATAAATCAGTGGGAAAGCACTGTAGCCTCCAATGGCCAAACAATAACCAACTTTTGTCAACCTAATCATTGATTATAGAAGTGAAATTATTCAATAATAATTTCAGCTCTCTCTCATTTACTTTGGATGTCATTAGAAATCCAAAGTAAAGCTAAAAGGCCTATTCATATGGTCTCTAATTTGAAACCAGTTGGTTTTATCCTCTCGTTCATTTTCTTGGGATGTTTTATTTCAGAAACTATGGAAAAGTCAGGCAAAAACACTGGCGAAGGGAAGGATGAAAGCATGTGAAATGATACATGACACAAATAAACATTTCGGTATAAGCAAAGATTAAACATGGAGCCCTTTTAGGCCCATTTTCTTTCTGCGCACAGAAATTACAGGGTCAAACCAACAGAATGTGTAAACAACATTCAGTGTGTTTTGTCTTGAGGAGAACTGCTCAGCAGTGTAATGTGTAAAATAATGGTGATGAGAGACTCTTGAAGTCACATACATATAATAACCCTGATGATATCAACGGGGTCATCTTTGAAACTTCAAATTGGTTTCATTGAATTATTTTAGAATTGTTTTAATTCATTAAATGGAAGTAAATGTACGTGTGTGTGTGTGTGTGCAGTTTCTTCTCTCAAGATCCACAAAGACAATAAAACAAGTAGGTAAATAAAACAAATAGCAACAATCTGTGAACCCATATAGAAATGTAATACATAATTTGTGTATGGGTAAGTATACAAACAATCAAATATTAAAAAAACAAAAACCCATATGAACATAAACTTACAGAACCCCAGACATGACATGGGGAGGGAAAAAAACAAATGTGTGCCCACGAAATAGGTATAACATTACATAACAACAAATTATTTGTATAATAATTCAATAATAATGATTTGGTAATAAGGATTCCTTGCAATGCCAGTCATTGCCAACCTAAAATAAAACTCAATCACACTATCTGTCCATTGTGCAGCCATTTTTGCTTATGCAGCCCTCAAGGTTATTCATGGGAATGATATTAATATGATTAATTAGTAGTTTGTGCACATGTTATACCTTTTTCCTGGCCACAATTTGTATTTTGAGTTTTTCCCATGTCTCTGTAGAAACTAACAAACAAACAAATATATAAATACTTGACACAATATGCCCTACATAATGAATGACTTACAGTGTTTATTAGTGAATATGGGTATCTAACCCAGTGAACACACTAATTGGCTAAAACTGTTGAAAACGTAATGTCCTCAAATGCCCACAATAGATAATGGCATTCCGGTATTTGAGTAATAAAGCTAGCTATAGCACAGTAGTTACAACTTATTTTTTGGAGGAAAAATTTGCTTGTGATCCTAAAGTGTTTTCCACTAAAAAAAAAAACACAATTTCTGTTCACCTTGTTACATTTGTGGGTTTTCTATCCTGTTACCCATGTGTCTGCTCCCATTGATTAAAGGTTTATGTTTTACTTTTGCCTTTTCCTCCTCCATTGGATTATTTTTACCATGTGGAAGTTTGTTTCATCAAAAAAATATTCTTGTTTATGTTGAAAACTTCATATTGGGCCCTTAGTTTTTACATAAACCTGACACTCCTGACAATCTGGGAGGTTTAAAAAAAGTTTAACAGATTATAAGAACTTATTTCTAAAAATGGGTGACATGTTTTTTAAGAAGGAAAATGACTTTAAGAGTCACTGAATATAAGTCTATAATGTGACTTGGTAAATACGTTTGTAGGCCTTAATATATGTTCGTGATATATTTTAACTATTGTGATAGTGCAGTTAGTATTATATTTAATTCTAAGTGGTGTTAAAAAGATTCAAGAGTCTTAAATTGATGAAACCTGAAAAAAGAAACAAGTTTATTCCCCATTTCATAAAATGTAAAAGACAAGTGTTGTTTATTATTGAGTATGGGTATCTAACAAATAAAACCGTTACAAAACAAAATGTCCCTCACAAGAAGATTTACGTAACAGCATCACTGTGTTTGAGTAGTTTAAAGCGAGCTATAGCACAGTAGTGGCCCTAAAGTAATGTTTTTAGTTATTTTCCAGTTATACAAAAACACTAAACTTCAGGCTAAACTTGGATAAATGTGCTAAACACTGGAAACAGAGGGAGTCTTCGTGTGTGTCTTTTCCAGCTGTGTGTGTGTGTGTGTGTGTGTAGTGGGGGTGGCTTCATGTTTAGTGTTCCTGGACCGTTTCCGTGTCTTCGCTCGCGTTTCCGGGTTTCAGCCTCCTCTTTCAGCGGTAAAAGCCGGTACAACTTGCATCAGCCGCTCTGTCTGTCGGTGAACCGGCGCAACAGCAGCAGCAGCAGCAGTTGGAGCATGGGCAGAGGCAGAGCAGCAGCAGCAGCAGAGTTCAGGGCTTAGACACACACACACACACACACAGAGAGAGAGTAGAGCAGTAAACAGCTGTGGACTGTGTGCTCAGCAGCATCCAGGTGTTTCAGTGTGAACAAAGTACAAGGTCCTCACACACACACACAAACACACGCACACAGTGCTGCTGCAGCAGCTCTCTCTCCACTTTAGCCCTTTCACATCACCCACATGTGCCTCTTTTCCTTACACTTCCCTTTTTTATCCTAAGCTGCTTTGGTTGTTGCACTCAACATGTCGTGTCTTTTACTGGGAGTCATACGGAGGTGAGTCGCTTTAAAATTATTCAAATCATTGTCTTGGCTTTGTAACTAAGCGGTACTAACCAATATATAGTTAAATGAATGCTTTGTTAAAGTTAGCTGCTCACTTGTCATTGGTATAGTGAGGAGAGTGTGTTTTTCAAACTTCCCACTCACACACACACGTATGAACTGTAGAGGAGGCTGTTTTTTTCCACACTGGGTTGGACACAATTAAGTCAAAACAAGATTGAGTGACTTGTTGTTACTATCCTGCATTTATTTGACATGCTTTTATTTTGAAAAAACAACAACAACAACAACAAAACATACTAAAACTACATTTGGACGAATTGTATTCACATTAAAGAGCAGGTCAGTGTGTTACATCAGTATGGATGTAAGTAATGGAGTGTTTTCTCCCCCTCCCCCCTCTCCTGAAACAGGCTCCAGAGAGTGAGCACTCCATGCATTCTCCCCCCTCTCTCCATATGTGTGTGTGTTTTATTTTCTCATTAATGTGAAAGACAATGACTAAAACTATGGTGGGACCTCTGAGTTACTGCTGTGTTTTTGATTGAGAATTTAGTGAATGGGATTCATTGCTCCACCCCTGTGCGTCCAAATGTACACCATGTACGATTTTTGTCCCTCTTTATTGGCTCAATATAAAAAAAAGAAGTATGCAGCATTTTGAGCATGTTCCAAGTATTGCAGCTCCCATATGTAAACTCTGGCCTCAAGGATGTATCAGGGCGTTGTGGGCGTGTCTGTCTGTGGAGTTTGGGGATTGGCCTGCAGCTTTGGAGGTGGGTTTTGAACTTCAAACCTGTTTAACAGGAGGCAAGTCCACTGAGAGACGTGCAAATGGTGACCATAACAACACATTTCTTGTAATTACTCATCTCTTCTTTGGAATCTTGTGTGTGATCTTGTGAATCGTCTTTTAGGATTAGAAAATTAGGGCGGTGATGATATGCTTTTGTCACGATACCGGGGTGCCAATTTGATTTGTGGCATTACGGTAGTATCAATAACTGTGATTATTGTTGCACGTCAGTTACATTAAGCTGCCCCTGATGATAATAAAATGAATACAATCAGGTACAGTACAAAATGGCGTGTTTTTTTAGCTTTGCCTTCTTGGTGTTCACTGAGCTGAAAATCTTTTTAAAACCCCGGATTGCAGCTAACACCGATAATCCAGACTCACATATGTTGTTATTCTGCAGTAAATTGGCAAATGCAACTCAAGTTTGTTGAAATAAACACTTTTTTTTTTGTTTAAAACTCCCAGCAGAAGTCTCAGTGAGGCCTTGTTCAATTTGTTAAAACAGAAGCATGCGTTAGCTCATCACTTAACGGGGGATGGGGTGAGGAAGGGGGAGGCAGGGACAAAGGCATGAGGGTACGAATGACTGTGGGGGGGGAAATAGGTTCACAGGTCGTGGTACTAGCTCAGAAACTTCTGAAAGACAGACCAGAGGGGTATCTGCCCCACCCTGCTGCTCCTCCTCCCCTTCTCCTCAGTTTAACAGTTTGTGCATGCATTCCCAATAATCCCGATCACACTGGAGATAATGTTCAGCACCATTCAGCTGGTTATAGTCATGAGTGGTATGACATGGAGGGCGAGGACATTGATTTAGTACGAAAGAGACGAGAAGAGTGCCATGGAGCGTATGTCAGAAGACTGATCCATCCTGTATCAACATTCAGACAAAAACGCCCCTTCTGTGTTTTATTTTCATCATGTGTGGGGGGGTAAAGGTCAGCCTGGAGTGACTGTAATACAGTAACTTTACTGTTGTTTTTGTTCAAATAAACAGCACTGAAGAGTGTTGGGGTGCAGAGCCTCACAGTCCCCTCGAGCACCATCACATGATCCACATTTCATGTTTGGAGTTGATCATCTCGGCACGTCTGACACTCTGGTTTCACGTGTGGTTCAGAGCATCAATGCTGGATGCAGAATTGACTGTATGATGTGGTAGAATTGCAGATATTGTGATTGCGATATGATTCATAGTTAGTAGGACAACTCGCCAAGTCAGACTCCGGTCCAATCCCAGTCCGACTAAGCATATACATGCAGGGAGTATGTTATTCTGAGGAAGACTAGCTCGATTTTAGTCGGACTAACGTGTTTACATGACATTAAGAAAACCAAATTATTGTCTTAGCCTGACTAAACATGCATGTAAAAACACTGAGTGTCTCAACATACATAATCTTAAAGCTGCAAGTGTGAGAGCGTCTTAGTCCTTAGTCCTCAGTGTATTAAAATACACATTTCATGGCATTTTTTTACGAGAACTCTAAATTGTTTATTTCAAAATGAGGTCCAGACAGAGATGTGATGAAATCTGTCTGCTCACACATCAATGGTTAATCAGCCGGTGGAGCAGAGTTTGGACCTCGAGTCTTGTTGAGCACTTTACCCTCTCACTGTCACGTTACATGTTATCTTCTTTCCATACATGAGTAGAAGAGAGTGTGTGTATGATACAGACACAGTCAGTGTGAGTGACTTCAGTTGACAGGGGCGTCTGTTTTCGTTCTTTCAAGCAATGAAATACAATTGTACTTCTTTTATCATCACCACTTAGAATGAAATCTAATGCTAACATCAATTTAAATTATAGAATCGAGGATTAAACATGGATTCCAAGCCCTAAAAATAATTAACCAAGTTATGTCACCTGACAGGCTTGTATTCAGTGACTCTTAAAGTCGTTTTCTTGCTTAAAGAACATGTTAACAATTTTTAGAAATCATTTCCTATAATCTCTTAGACCTTTCTATTTTTCTTAAACCTACAGAGACATCACATATGTCACATATTGGACCCAATATACATTTTTTAACATAAACAAAAATAGTTTTTTGATTAAACAAACAGAAGGAGAAGGCAAATGTAAAACACAAACAGAAAATACTTTGACTTGTGAGGAGCAGAATAGAAAAACCCACAAACTTGAGACACAGGTGAATCACATTAGGACGAGGCAGGCAATCAAGAGCGGAGACAGGACAGTAAGTGAAACTTAACAAGTTACCCACACAGTGGGTAAATAGTGGGTAAATAAAACAGGAAAACAGGTCCGTAAAGTTCAAAGAAAAGCACCTCAGGGGTTATGACAGGGAGTTGCGTCGACTAATGCCTTGTAAAGTTAAACTGTCTAGTTTACGAGTGCATTAAAAGCCTCATCATGGAAGTTTCAGTGGCAGTTTCCGCTGATAAAATATGGCTGCAAAACATGATTATTGATAATCAGTTAACCGTTGACCGGTGAGGGTGGAAGACCCTTTTTCATATACATATTATGTCTGAATGTGTGTACAGGTGTATTTTTAAAGAAATTAAATTATAATTATTGTCATTCAATAGTTGCCCGCAGAGTGACGCGTTTATAATACATAAAACTGAATATGTACATACACATTTCAAGGGGTCACATGAGGTCATCCACACAGAGCACCGAGATAAACAAAAGAACAAAGCAGCACTGACATATTCACTCACTGGTTTTTCCATTGTCAGAACACACAGAGGTGTGTGTTAACAGTGTCCATAGCAGCAGTCCATTCAGTAGCTTGTGTTTGTTAACATCATGCTGCTTACAAACAATACATGGCCTCCTCTCTGCCTCTGTGAATGTGGGACACAAGTTACAGTAACAACTTCAGTTAATAATTACCTAATAGCACTTATTTGCATTATTACATAATAGATGTGGGTATGTTGTAAGTGAATGCTGATCATGTTCTATCAATTAGTCATTGAGTCAATCAATTAGTTGTTTGGCAGAAAATGTTGAAAAAATATAAACAAAATTATTCAGTTATAAACAAGAAAATATTTACATTCAGTGATTTAAAAAAAACAATTAATCAATGATCGAAAAAGTCATTTTGGTAATAATCGATTAATAATTGCAGTGATATTTCATGTATTGATGCTGTGTCTTCAAGCATTTGACTCTCTTCCACTCCCGTCACTCGATAATGACTACTATAT
Organism: Solea solea; assembly: GCF_958295425.1. Taxonomy (NCBI): domain Eukaryota; kingdom Metazoa; phylum Chordata; class Actinopteri; order Pleuronectiformes; family Soleidae; genus Solea; species Solea solea. The sequence goes on along the minus strand of NC_081134.1, from coordinate 41,576,432 downwards.
ATTGTTTATGTGTATAATGTTGTTATTTTTACTGGTCTATCGCAACGTGTCACATCATCGCCCCTGCGATACGTATTGTATCACCAGATTCTTGTCAATACATGGCCCTAAACATTCCCGTTTTCTTTCTTTGTTTTCTGCAGGAAAGGTGGCGTCGGGGCAAATGTCAGGGTTCGGGCCCTGTCCTCGCTGTCCTCGCTGCCCTCTGCAGTGGCCGAGTTTGTGAAGGGAGCGGTGGACGAGTGTAAGCCCTCTGGCGTCCATGTGGTCACGGGGACAGCAGAGGAAACGGCCAACATCCTGGCAGGTCTGGAGAGGGATGGGATGGTCAAGAAGCTTCCTAAATATGAAAACTGGTAAGAGGCTTTTTGGTCATGCATCATGAACAATAAACCATAACCATTTATGTGACAGAAAGAAAAAGAAATCACATGTTTTGACAGATCAGGACAAAAATAACTGTAAATTACAGTTGTTATTTATTTTATATTGAACATTTTACAGTAGCAATGTGGTAACAATAAGACAATAGTAGCATTTTCACACATTACACAGATGATGTCCTACAATAAGTCTCATTACCAAGTTATTACCTGCATATTACTTAAATAACAGTATTTTTATGATATTATCTGAATTATAAATTGTTGTAGAAATGAGATGTTATTACCATAATATTACTTCCCTATTAGAAATGCATTACACACCTAATACCATGTACTGTAATGAAAAGTGTTACCTTTTTTTTAAAAAAATGACCTACACAATGTTAATTCAGTCCATTGTTAACCTCCCATAACTGAAATACATTAACATTTTACATTAGTTCTCACTTTTGAGTTCATTTTTAGTTATACTTTCCTGCCCTTAACTTGAAAAAACCCTGAACACAATTGGTAATTGGTTTATTTTTATCTCCAAAAAGTATTTCCAATGTTTTTAGTGTCTAGAAATTGTAAGGTGCAGGACCCAATATGTAAACCATATGTATACAAATACAGTGATGAACAGATTTTGTATTCATGTTGAATTCTCTTGCATGACTTTTCTTTTTACTTTGTCAGTTGGTTGGCACGTACAGACCCTAAGGACGTGGCTCGGGTGGAGAGCAAGACTGTCATTGTGACCAAGAACCAAAGGGACACCATCCCCATCCCCGCTGACGGTGTGAAGAGCCAGTTAGGCAGCTGGATGAGCGAGTCAGACTGGCAGAATGCCAGAAAGGAGCGTTTTCCTGGCTGCATGGCAGGTATGTTGTCGGACGATGATAAACATCCTCTCCCTTGTTGTCATAGGATGTCCGTCTTCAACTTTCCTCTACACACTGTCTTTAAATTTAGGTTTTCAAACTAAACGAAAACCACCTATTTAAAAAAATAAAATAAAATGTGTGTGCATTAAAATAGTAACTTAATATCAAGTAAAAAAACAGTTTTATCCTCTCAACACTCCTGGTATTTGGTGTGGTGTCATCGGGTGTGTCTGGTATTCACCAGTTCTTCCCCTTCATTTCTTTTGTCTCTCAGGTAGATATTTATATATCCATAATGTATGCAGCTATAGAAATAACCACTAATGCTGAAAGTCTTTCGACTTTTTTGTACCTGTAACTGTATCGCAGCGGAGCTGCTTTTGTATTTTATGTTTCATTTGGCAAAGAAATGGCCAAAGAAATGGCCAATAATCTACAACACGGCAACAATACGGCTCATATTCTCAAGATAAATTATTTCGAGTGAACTTATATGCTTCTTTTTTATCTCTGCAGGTCGGACCATGTACGTGATTCCCTTCAGTATGGGTCCCGTAGGCTCCAATCTAAGTAAATACGGTGTCCAGGTACTGACTGCTCATCTTACCACTTAATATGGAAGCTTTTTAATACATAAGACCAACATGTTGATCAGTGTGACTGACATTTATTTATCCATCAAGGTGACGGACTCGCCGTACGTGGTGGCCAGTATGGGGATCATGACGCGCATGGGAACACCGGTCCTCAACAAACTGGCCGAGGGAGTGGACTTTGTCCGCTGTCAGCACTCTCTCGGGCGACCTCTTCCCCTTAAAGGTGAAAGATTTCAAAAGCTGAAAACAAGTTATATTGCTTCATAAAAGAGGATGTTACACATACTTACTCTTACTTTTCTTGCTAATTGTTCCAGCCCCTTTGGTCAACTCCTGGCCCTGTAACCCAGAGAAGGTGCTGGTATCTCACCTGCCCGACACCAGGCAGATTCTGTCCTTTGGTAGTGGATATGGAGGAAACTCTCTGCTGGGGAAGAAGTGTTTTGCCCTCCGCATCGCCTCCAGCATCGCAAGGGATGAGGGTTGGCTGGCAGAGCACATGCTGGTGAGAATGAAGGATGTCCTGTTAAATTAAAACTCAGAACTCTATGTGTGTTCAATGAAATGTCAACGTATGGTGCAAAACATTGGCCGTAACATTTTGTCTCTATCATTTATGTTTCTAACACCGAATGGAAAAATTAAACTTGACAACAGCCACAGCAGTGATCACAATTATACATAACTGAAAATAAATTAATCACATTTGCTGTTTTTAAAATGATTTTAAAACGTTTATACGCTGTTATAACTAACTGGCTCTTTCTGAAGTAATTTATTAAAGGTTCAGTGCGTCAAATATAGAGGAAAATATTTTAATTTGGCAAATATTGAAGAAAAACTATAGGTTCTTTATATACATGTAAACATTAACTTCATTCCCCTGGTGAAAAGAACAGTGTTAACAATTATCTTGAAATAGAAAACAAAATTGCAGAATTTCTTGGTTATTTTTCTTGTCGGTGAGGCTCCTTCAGTTTTTAATTGACAGAAAAAGAATGATTTGTCCTCTTTATTACAATGTTATTCACCACTTGCTCTCCTCATCAGATCCTGGGTATCACCAACCCTCAGGGAGTGAAGCGTTACATAGCAGCAGCTTTCCCCAGCGCCTGTGGTAAAACCAACTTGGCAATGATGAAACCGTCTTTACCCGGCTGGAAGGTTGAGTGTGTGGGAGACGACATCGCATGGATGAAGTTTGACAGCCAAGGTGAGACTCATCTGAGTTACTCTATCTTTAGGGCGTCACACGGCGGGGTAGTGGTTAGCGCTGTTGCCTTGCAGCAAAAATACCCGGGGTTTGTGACCCAGTCAGAACAAGGTCATGGACTCATGTTCTCCCTGTGTGTACTGGTCCAAAGACATACATGTGGAGGATGAAGCATTAACATAACTCTCATCACGCGTCTGACTCTGCAGGGAAACTGAGGGCCATCAACCCAGAGAACGGTTTCTTCGGTGTAGCTCCAGGCACCTCAGACAAGACCAATCCCTTCGCCATGGCCACCATAGCCAAAAACACCGTGTTCACCAATGTTGGTGAAACCAGTGATGGAGGAGTGTGGTGGGAAGGACTGGACCCTCCTGCAGGCGTCACATTCACAGACTGGCACGGCAAATCCTGGAAGCCAGGTAATATCAGATGCAAGGTTTTTTTTTTCTTCTGTAAGGTCATTAAACTTTATGTTTGATTGTTGATTCAATTAAAGTGAACTGTCCTGGTGTAAATGTCATGTAGTGACCTGATCTGTCGCAGTTTGCACTGTGACACAAAATATCATCAGCTACATAGATTAAAATCTTTTTTCCTGTTTGTACACAGGAAGCTCGACTCCCTGTGCACACGCCAACTCCCGCTTCTGTACTCCGGCCACTCAGTGTCCCATCATTGACCCACAGTGGGAGAGCGAGGAGGGCGTTCCCATCGACGCCATCATCTTCGGAGGCAGGAGGCCAGAAGGTTAGCGTCACGTGTTTCAGTGTATTTTCTTTATTGTATAAAAATAAGTAAGGGGAGGAACAAGGGAAAGTAGCTGTTTGCTGATCAACTGTTGGTGTTTTCAGGAGTCCCTCTGGTCTACGAGACGTTCAACTGGCAGCATGGAGTTTTTGTTGGAGCTGCAATGAGGTCTGAGGCCACTGCAGCTGCTGAGCATAAAGGTACAGACTCACACAGGTTTCCTACAGTTAATTAACGTCCCTGTTAATTCATCATTACTGATCTACAGCACTGTAGTGTGTGTTTTTAGTGTTGACCGTCTCTTTAAGGTGATGTAATTGGATGATGAGGAAGTTGATGGTCCCTTTGCACTGCAGCCATTTTGACAGGTTTCAGCAGGAAACACACATGTGTGATCACATTAACGTCAACCTGTTTTAGTTTAAGTAATTTAGGATGTGAAGCTAAATGGAACACCTGTGCTTTTCTAACTTTGTCCAGTCAAAATGGCTGCTGTGCAAACAGGCCCATTATCACTGTTATTAAAGTCTTGATCAGACTTACAAAGCATTCTTGTTTTTCTTCAGGCAAGACGATCATGCATGACCCCTTCGCCATGCGACCGTTCTTCGGCTACAACTTTGGCGACTACCTCGCTCACTGGCTGAGCATGCAGAGCCGAAAGGCGCCCACTCAGCTGCCCAAGATCTTCCACGTCAACTGGTTCAGAAAGGACCCAAGCAGCGGCGCCTTCCTCTGGCCGGGCTTTGGTGAAAACTCCCGTGTGCTGGAGTGGGTGTTCAGGCGCTGCAGCCGGGAGAGGGAGGATGAAGCTGCCAGGAAGAGTATTATCGGTTGGCTGCCAGAAGATGGTGCCATCAACACTGAAGGCCTGGGCAGCAGTGTGGATATGGGTGCCTTGTTCGATGTGCCCAAAGCTTTCTGGCAGAAGGAGACCAAAGAGTTGAGAGCCTACTTCACTCAGCAAGTCGGAGCTGATCTGCCCCCACAGGTGGAGGCTGAGCTGAAGGCTCTGGAGGACAGAGTGCACAAGTAAATCCATCGTGACAACACAAACAAGGCGGTCGTCCCCCGTGAGGCAGGATCACATCATTACGGTGCAATCAGAGTCGCTGCCTGGGTTTACAAACAGAGAATGAAGATCTGGTTAGTTAGGTTAATCCAGTTTCTATGATGCATAAAAAGATAAAAAAATGTTTGGTTGACGTGCTTGGCTGAGATGTCGCCGGGGAGCAGAAACATCCCACGTGTCTCTCAGCAGAGGGCATGAAAGGATGTGCCAAAAATAACGACAGTGACTCATAATAGATGATTAACATGAGCCTCATTGTAATACTTGTTACTGGCAGACAGTTGAGATTATCTGAACAAAGGGTTTGTTTACGGGTTCTCTTTGGAAAAAAAAACAGAAAAACGACGAGTATTAGAATTTCTCTGCAAATGAAAACCCAGTCAGTGATTCTTTTTATCAGATTAGAATGAAATGACAGAGGTGGAATTGAGGGAGACGTTAATTTACAATGCAATACCTTCACTTTATCACACTAATGCTTCAACACTGACAGAATGGTGCTAGGTTGGTGGTGGCAGGGAGGTTTAATTTAACGTGCAGGTTGGATTCCTGGAGGTTAAAGGAGCCAGTGTCACTCCCTCCATTCACCTACAAAACCTGTCATTGTGCTGGAGCTCAATCCTTACGACCTAGTCGTGCCTTATTGGATGTTAAAAAATATGGTCCTTTTTAAGACAATATTTTGACCAAGGAAAGTAAACTTCTAACATTTCTACATCTAAACGCTTTTAGATGCCCCTTTTATTTTAAATTGAGCCTGTAAACTTTAAATGAAGTCTGTAAACTACTCAGACTTGGGATTACTATGCAGGCGATATTTAGACATAAAATGTTCTACAATGGACCAAAAAAAGGTGAATGTGAAAGTGTGACAATATTGTTGAATACCAAGCTTTTTATTACAGTGCAATGAATAAATATTTTAACACAGAGACGATGCCTCGTGTAAATTTGTCACTAACCCAAAAACAAGTCTGAAACTAAGTCTGAAAATATGGTGCACAATAGAAAGAGATATACACGGTGTGCGCGGTGTGTACGGACTCACTTTCACTACATATGTCCTTGTTGAAACTCCTGTTTGTGTTGACAAACCATTTGTTGCCTTGCAATGCAAGTATGTCGTGGAAGTTGTGAAATAAAGTCTGCTAAAAATGAACAAGTCTGTCCATGTGTGGACAGACGTTTTCATGGCTCTGTCCCACTTCTGTCACTGACGGCAGAGCAGCTGATGCTGAACACTCTGGTTTTAATGTTGTTGTACAGGTACAAAACAGGATTTAAGAGGACAAAAGAATGACCGGAGCAGCAATTTAAAGACTTGTGTCTCAGGTTTGGCTTCCATTGTTTAGGTTTAGGAGTAAAGGTCACAGAGACACGTCTGCAGCAGACATCTGCGCCTTACTGTTTAACTCTGATTCTCTGACGCAAAAGGAGAGACTTTGATTAATTTCCACCTGGCAGAAGCTAATCTAATGTGACGGACATTATGTCTAATTGCTACACCTATTATTCCCCAGATTATAATGAAACAGTGATGGTTTGGCTTAAAATGGCCATGTTTTCATATCCCTCACAATCAGCCTCATTCATCCACTGCTGTAATAGGCCTCTACATTTCAGTTAGTAATATTTGCAGTTTGAACCTGTGTCATGAAACATTAATGCTGTTTTCTTGATTTGTTCCGTGAGCAGGGAAAAAAGGACGAGGCCATTTTTGGTCAAAAGAACATTTAATGAGACAGCAAACATAAAATATGTCTTGGCAACAAAAGAAAATAATTAATTATTCACATCCTTCTCTGCATCCTCTAAGTGAACCACCTGCTTCGCCGCCTTGAGCTGTCGCACACCTAATGAGAAGGAAAACAGAGGCTGTCAGAAACAGGTTCACTGTGATATTTGGGTGGAGAGGCTTCATGTAAACAAGATGAGTGCAACAGTGTTAGAAAACTTTCAGCTTTCCTGATGCTACATGTTGCACACGTCTGGTAATTGACTGAATTGTTGTTTTTGATGATCCCAGAATGAGCCTTTCATATTTATATCAGGGGCTTTGTCAGCTGTACAGAAGCCGCCATTTTGGACCACCATGTTTTTACAATAGCACACAAGTTTCAGTGCCAACTGAAGGCAAAATGGGTTCTTCAACACACTTGGAATTCAGCTGCAACATGACAAATCACTCTCTATGCTCAGAGATGACACCCAGGACATCAGTGAAGAGACGGGCTGTCAGTTCTATAAAGTAAGAATAAAGTAAACATTGCTTGAGTGCTGAAGAAGTCTTGTAACTCCTCCCATGGACAACATCACCTAATACACACTGACGTGAGTCTTGACAGCTCACTCTGCATGGGCAATAGATCTCGTCAGACCGGACGGTGGTGGCCAAGCCTTGCTGAAAGTCGTCATGGGGTCTCTGAAGGCAAAGACCATCAGAGGAGCTTGTTCTGAGGGCTGTAGAGTCGGGGGAACACTTTCAACCAGGAGCCAGTGTGCAGTTTTGCACTCTTACAGAGTCCAACAAACTCGCATCCCAGCACTGACATCTTATTTGAGAATCCCATTCACTGACACCAGAACAGTGTACTATATTGAAATGAAATCGGGCAGTCCCCTTGTTTCATGACATCATTATGAGCGCACTCAAAAATCCCTTTACACCAAGCAACGTCTCAAAAAATGCCAGTAAGTGAGCCCTGATTTAAATGAATGTAATATCCCTGTCATGCTCCGCCTTTTTCTCCGCCCACGTCTCCTCCTTTTCCCCCTGCACTCATCTCAGCATGCAATCAGTTCACCTGCTCCCAATCATTTCATCAAGCACCTACTCAATTCCTGGTTCTCCAGTGACTCGTCGCCGTGTTTTTACAGACCTCTGTATGGTAAATATCAAGGCTCTCTTGAAGATATCAAGTACATAGTTATTTGTCTGTCTTGTGCTTTGTTAACTGGTTCATCTCAACTGTAAACCCATTTATCAATATGCTGTTCATACTGCGTTCTGTCTTTGCCTGCCTGCTCTCGGGTCCAGCACTCGCCCTTAACGAGTTCTCAGGGATTAATCTATTACTTTAACCAAAGAAAATGCTATTTTTTCTTTTACAATTGGGAAGGAATAGGCATCTCATCTCTACTCACTTAAATCTACTGTCTACAGTACAAGATCCAGTAACAATGTTACTTGATATCTGTCATACACACCCTTATATTAGGTGGACTCATTTCAGGTCATGTGCTCTGTTTAAATGGACTGAACTTCAAGCTGCCCTCAAATCTCCATTGGAGAACTAAAAGGTCAAATGTGTAAGAATTAGTGACATCTAATGGTGAGACTGCAAAGTGCAACAAATGGACTCCTCCTCTCATTCTTCACTTTTCTACGACAGTTCAGGCTGTCGTAGAAACATGTTGGCTTAAGATGGCAGCCTCCATAAAGTAAGCCCCTTAACTTAAATAAGACTTTTTATATTAAAGAAATTCTACACGTATATATATTTAATCTAAATCAGGCCTCATCTCTTACATAAACGCCCTGAATGTAATCATAGTAAGTGTAGAGTAAGTGTAATTGGCAGCAGCATTGATGTGTGTGTGGACCATGACCTGGTATCAGTGGAGGACAGTTGAGGATGGGCGTGTCCTTTCTGCGAGGTTTCTTCAGCTGGTCTTCCTCCTGAGCCTCATCTTTGTCTTTTTCATCTTTCACCACCAACTTCCTGTCCACGGAGCTCTCCACCCCCTGATCTGTCGCACACACACACACACACACAGAAAAACCCTGTCACTCAGCTTCACTGTATCTGACATTTTTAACAGCGGATAGTCTCAGGTTCTCCCTCTGAAGCTGTGTCCTCATGTCTACACCAGCTAATGGCTTTAAAACACAATAATGACTGGATGCTTTTTTTTGGAGTGTCATTTAACCCACATGAGGAAAAAGACCCAGTATAGTTACCGGCAGAATCCTATTATTTATAAAATGTGCCTTCAGCTCACCAACATAAAATCGCAACATACAGTAAGTCATTAAAAACAACACACAGTTACAATAAGATAAGAGAGTCATAAAACAAGATATAGAAATTGTAAAAAGACAAGAAAAGAAAAACATAACAAACAGGCAGATATCACCCTGCCTCCAATTCCATACACAATCTAATTGATTTTCTATATTTAATTCCTTATAATTATGTTCATTACATCATGGTATTAAAAATCTATAACAGTAGTATTATTATTATTCTGGTCAGTATTATACACTTACAGTGTTTGCTCTCCTGTGTCATCAGTCGATGCTCAGGATCCAGGGTTGACCTCATGCAGCTAGTCGTCATCTCTGAGGTCCTTTGGGCTTTCTGCACAGATCACATAACACACACACACACACACACACACACACACACACACACACACACACACACACACACAAACACAAGTACACACACACACACACACACCGGACATTGCACTGATTTACATGAATTTCTTGGAGAGACTCACTCTTAAGCATGTACTCTTAAGTATAAGCTTTAAAGCATTAATTTACATTATGGGTTCTTGCGTTTGGTCCCCATAAGTGAGACAAACTCCCAAAACACACACACACATACACACACTTACAGTGATAATCCATTATTCATTAGTGGATCTCCTCACAAAGGAAAAGCCCTTCAGGTCTCTCTTTCTGTTTGTGTGTGTGTTTGTGTGTGTGTGTGTGTGTGGATTTCAAACCAAAGACTTTGACCATCAGCTCTTTACTCTTTGTCTTCAATAAAACATCCTTAAATCTAAAATTTTCATACATAATTGACATCGTTTAACTTCCCCAAATGTAATCAAACATGTCTCATCGTGTTGTTAGGTATTATACCAAAGATTATAGATAGCAATAACTTTGTTGACTCTAATTGTACATTTTCCACATGGATGACAGCTGACACTGAGAGAAACCAAATCATTTAAAATAAACATATAGATAAAACAAGGAAGAGGCAAAAATAAAGGCAACAGTTTGAGATAAAGAGAGAAAGAAAAAAGACACAAAGAATCAAAGTGTGCTGTGGTCTTACCTCAGTCTCAGCAGTGTGTCCCAGACAGACCGGTGCAGTGTGACTGCTGTGGGTTATGAAGCTTGGAGGAGGAGCATCCTCAGTCATCAGCATCCATTATCTGCAACAGAGAGACACCCACCCCCTTCAGCCCCTTCACGCACCTCCACCACCACCACCACCTCCACAGTGTGGAGCTGCTGAATATTAATAGTTGTCTATTTCAGATCTTGTTGCACAATTTCCATTTTTGTCAGTAGTTTTGTAAAACGTACAAATGGACAGTATCTCATGCTTTGGAGGGTAAAAGTAAAATGACGTCTGACAAATGACAAATAACTCTTTCACTGTAACCTGTGCTGCTGACCTCTTGGCCAGAGATCTGGATCTCAAAGGGTTCTATCTGGTAAAATAAAGGTAAAATAAGAAAATAACACAGTTGGTGTAGTGGTTAGCAAAATCCGTGGAAAAATTAGTTAGTTATTAGTTTAGTTAGTTTACGGAAGCGATAATGTGGATTGTCCCTGAGATTGTTTGTTGTCGTGTTCCGAGTTACACAAGCTCTGTCTCAAACAAATAAAACCCTTGTGATGCTCCAAACAGACCAATGGCTTTTGAAGTCTGTAAGGAGTGAGCGTCCTCTGCTAATTCAAACATCACACTTCACTTTGAAGTGCGTCTCGTTCTTCTCTGGAGCTATTGTTCCAGACCTCCTCCTCTGCTGCACGGCAACTGCAGAGGATGTGAGTGTGTGTGGGTTTTTTTAGATAATTAAGCAAAGACGTGTATGGAACAAACAACACAAACATGTTTCACTGGGCATTCAATGTGTAACGATGTGTTTGTTTATTATCTCCTTTGAAAATGTTTATTAACATGATTTAAATAGGAAAAGGCTTATTTTTCTGTGCTCAGACACACGCTTTTATTGTCAAGTCTTTCATTACAAATGAATCCCCAGTCAAAGGTGAAACTGTGAATATGAAATGATGCACGTAAAGTATAATTATATATTATTATATCATAATTATATAATTATATAAATAATTGGTTAAAAATGAAATCATTAAGGGGAATAAAGGGAGAGAAACAATGTCCTCGCTTATGAATTCTTTACTTCCTCGAAAGCCAGGCATACTTTGCACAAAAGCCCCAAAAGAGGAAAGCGTTCAAAAAATAAATTCAAATAAATTACGATTACAAAATAATTAATTACGTAACTAAATTATTTTGTTGCATGTAGTGCATATAGTCATTCGTCTCGTCAAATATGTTAATGTTGTAATGTAATCATGTTTCACATTTTATCATTAGTTCATGTTGGTCCTTTGTGTCTCTTTATGTTTAGTTAAAGTCACTCATGTCCAGTCCTGTCATTTTGTATTCCCTCTGTTTTCATATCGTGACTTCCTCCCTTCGTGTGATTTTTCCCTCCAATGAGATTGCTAACCCCGCCCCTCATTGGTTTCACCTGTGTTCCCCCACCTCGTGTACAAATAGTCCTTGTTTCCTTGTCTTGGGTCAGTTAGTTTTTGTATGTCCTGTGTCACAGGCCTGTCGTTCAAGAACCACGTCACCAAGTAAAAGTTACGTTTTGGAGTATAGATTTTGATCCTCCATGTGAGTGTTTTTGTTGTTGTACTTTTGCCTTCCTCCTTGACAGTGTTTTATGTTGTTATGGAATAAGCTGGGTTTTTTTAACCTTACTTTTGAGTTGAGCATTTGAGTCCTCTTTGTGTTTAAAGCCTTAACATTAAGTATATTTCTGTGTATAATTAGTTTTTAAAATAAAATTCAAAAATGTTGCGATCTTAAAATAAACCTCTTACATATTCACAAGAGTGAAAAAACATCGCTTACTAAAAGGACTTTACTTGGTTTCATGTGTTAACACCACATATTTCTTATAGCTTCCTTGGTTTCTTGTAATGGAAAACCAACCAAACCGTGTAGAGTCGAGCTGTGCTGTACTGTGCCGTGTCATGCCGGGACCATGTAGTGGAAAATAACACCTGGGTGAATTAACAATTATTACATCATATCGTAATTTCCAAAAATGTAAGTGTTCCAAAAATGATTCTATCACAATATTTCCATAGAATAAATGTCTTGTTACAGCAATAGTTTCCTGCAGCCGTGGGTCATCTCCTGATACCAAAGTAGAGTCGAGTCGAGCCGAGTCATGCCGGAACTGTATCGTGGAAAAGCGCCATAACACTTTAGAAAGTAACATGAGAGCAGAGGACTCCTCCTTTTCTTATAATCTGCAGTCTCACCATTACACGTCACTAATTCTTACACAGTGGACCTTTAAATTAAGTTGCATATGGTTCCGTCTTTAAGTCTTAAAGGGGTCTTTGCGGACGCTATCTGATCCAGGAGGAGAATGTCTGAGTGAGTCTATGTCAGTCATGCTCCAGGAGGAGTCGTGGTCTCTGTGCGTGTCAGCTGGACCCATCCACGGTGGCAAACAGCACTGAGTGGCTACTGTCCTGTTGGGAGTGGAGTGTGACGACCTGGGCTCCGCATCGGGTTGGAAGACTCTGAGCCGAGTGCACAGCAGAGACTGCTCATCCAGAAGTCTGCGCATCTTCTGCTTCAATACAAAGAATTCATCTTTAGAGGACGCGAAGGACACATAAAAGAATACAAATAATAACCTTACAGCATTAGACACTGGGTCTTATTCTATATAGGGACATCTCTCTGTGTCACACTCTATTGTGACTGAGTCTGTTACCATTTTCAGGCTGTCGTCACGGTGATGTGCCAGTTGATTCAGCTGTGTCTCCAGCTCTCCAACCTCCTGTCTCACTGCTCGCCTCAGCACCTCAAGGTCCTCAATCGTCTCCCTGCAAACACACATACACACACACATTCTGGTTCAGTCATTTTTTTGTGCATCACTGTTGATGTTAAATGAGAGCTATGGTTAATTATGAGTGAATGTTAAAATGATATTAGAAGTTATTTTTGTTGTTTTGTTTTTTTTTAAGTTCCCACACATTTAAAGACAATAGGGCCCAATTTCTCAAAAGTCTAAAATTGAAAAGAGTGAATTATTAACAGCTTTAATATGTTTGTGTCTTCGAGAGTGATTATTCAAAACACAATCATCACAAGTGTTAATGTATGATTTGGCTTTCCAAGGCCATTGTTACATTTTCAAACAAAAACATTTTGTGGAAAGAAGTTTAAATGTAAGTATGTATAACACAAATGCAACCTGTATTACACAGCAATATGAGCTGAAAATTATTAACACAATATAATGCAATTAGGATATTCATGATGATATTTCACGGAATTTCAAAGTAAAAGTGCTTGTTTTGACATGGAGTGATGTATACTTCAAAATAAAAACATATTAATGATGCAAAACAAATCTAGAATCATCAAAATCACATTGTTGATCCAGACACGAGTTTCACATTTTCAGTATTGTGTACATATTTCATTTTCTGTGTGTATAAAATAAGGACATTTTGGTGTTTTTGTCATGTGCGCCTGTTGTTTTATCCACTGTTCAAGTGGTTTAAGTGCAGCCTGAATATGTCAGAGTCAGTGCATACCGGTCTATATCAGACAGAGCACTGTAAACTGAGGTCTGGTTTTCAGAGAGCTGCTCCTCCATGTTGCTGTGCATGGAGCAGTACTGCTGCAGAGACAGCATCATCTCCTCCAGGTCGCCCAAAGAGTACTGTGAAGGACATGAGCGAGAGAAACACTTTTTAGTTATTATAATACAAAATGGCATCATCAGGTTTTAGACGAGTAATGTAAATAAAAAAAAGCTTCTTTTGTTTTTTTAACAAATTACAGTTTAGTGTCTATTTTGTTTCAAGTAAAACAATTGAGTTTACTTGCAGCACCTAATATAATGAGAGATATCTAAATATACATATATTTTTATTATTTTACTCGATTAAGGCTGCAATGATTATTAATCGTCATCTATTTTGATAATCGATTCATTGGTTTGATCCGGTTGATCTTTTTTTTTCTAATAATGAAAACAAGCTCACAAGCTTCTTGAATGTGAATATTTTCCGGTGCTTTCGCTCCATGTAACAAATAAATAATTAAGAATGTCATCATTTCCAGGTTTGAGAAACAGTGATGAATATTTTTCAACATTATCTGATATTTTATGGACCAAACAAATAGGAAAAAACATTTCTGTTCTAGAACGGCCACTTACACCCATGTTGGACACGTCCTGCATTATTTAAAGATAATTGCCGGTTGTATTAATATTAATAACGGTTTTTAAAAATAAATTTGCATCACAAAGAGCACAAAAGGAGGTCACACCAAAACGCATCAGGGCCAAATACATTTAAAACCTGGAGAGACGATGTACATAAATGTTAAATGAATAAAACATTTGTTTCAATAAAATATGAATATGTTCATGTGAGGAAGCTCAGATTCACTTTTTTCAATAGAAGAAGCATTAAATTAGCCTTTATTTTAATTTATTACTGTACATTAGTTAATGTAAGTGTCATTCATGGACGTCGATGATGCAGAGACACGTTTGAATAACAAAACAAAAGACAATAAGGACAAAACGATGAGAGAGCTTCAAAAGCACCTCGCTGCAAATCAGACATTCACATGTTAATGTGCTCCAGCCCTCTGAAAGTGTTCCATCTCAAGAACTATGTTAATGTAATAACAAAAACACTGTTCGTAATCAAAATGCAAACGTAGCGACTCACTGTAAAACGGAGCGTGTCACCGCTCACGAACAGATGTGCGTTTTACAAACTGGAGTGGAAGAAAACTGCTCCTCTCAAATAAATTCACTGCATAAACCATTGTTTCTCAGTTGTGGTCCTGGGCCTCCACCATCTTGCCTCCTCAGACTATAAACCTGGGACGATCAGGCCTTTTCTGTAGCTGCCCCTAAACTTTGGATCGAGTTACTCGTGGGAATTAAAACTGCCCCCACTATTGAACATTTTAAATAAATCGCTTTCAAAGACCCACCTCTTCTCCTTGGCCTTCACTTTCAGTTAAAAATAAACAACCCGGACACTTCTATGTAGTTTTTACCATTTTACTATTCTACTATGTCACTATTTTACTGTTTTATATCTTTTATGTTGCTGTGCCTTCAAATATTTAAAGCGCTTTGGTCAACCCCCGGATGTTTTATTATTTTAGTTGACTTAACTGCCCTGCATGTTTTAAATGTTTCGCTGCTCCAACACACCTGACTCACATGGTCAGCTCATCATCGACTGATTTGTGCCCCGAATGGCTTTGGAAATGGGGGTGAGTTCTATAGGTGTCCGTTCTTCTTACACATTAGACCTTTAAATGTGACACTTTAATAATCACTGCTCACGTTTTAGTGTGTCATGACTTACAGGAGTGTTTCCCAGTGTGTGCTGGTCGCTGTGGCTCTCCTGAGCGCAGCAGCACTGGTGCTCACAGGAGCAGCAGCAGTTCACGGTAACTGAGCGATTTCCTCCCCAGAGGAACTCCCGTCCTTCACTCCTGTACACCTCTTCCTCTTTATCAGGCCCCAGTCCTGTATCCACAGAGACGGACACAGTCCGGTAATTTTTCGCCATCGCAGGGAGACAGTCGTGTGACCGACTGTCGCTGGACATCAGCGGGAAAGAAGGTGATGACGAGTAGACCAGTGTGGACCTGTGTGTCTTTCCTGCAGCACCCACAGGTGCGGCCGCTTCATGTGGGACAGAAAGAGCTCGATTAGATAACTTCTTGATGTTCCGCTGAATTTGCAGGTCCGTCCATGCCTGGACAGCACGGAAGGGGCTGGAGGTGTCCAGAGGGAAAACACTAGGGAGAGGAGAGTGTTTTGAGTCAGCCTCATAAGGGACATCCTTCCTGTGGACAATATGAGAAGACATAGATGAAGACATCTGAGTGGAAACTGAGTGGCTTGACAGCTTCGTGTCTGGGGTGACAGGGTGGGATTGGACTGGAGCTGGAACCAGTGACGACGGTGGATCTGAGGAGGCCGTTGTTGTTGTTGTTGTTGTTACTGGGAGTGAAACTGACTCTAGAGCAGCCGAGTCTCTGGAGGACAAAGAATTCCATTGAGATCCATCTAAGGATTCAAAACTTCCAGATTCTTCGAGCACATAGGAGGAATTAGAAACTTGGATGGGTTCTGCCCAATAAACTCGCCCTTCACTATCAAGCTGCTGAAAAAATGCATCTATATCTCCATTTTCACTCCCTAAACCATCCACTGAGGTTTCAAACACCATATCTGAGTTCTCAACCTCCGTTAGATCCTTTGGTTCCACGTCAGCTCTGCTGTCTAACTCAGGATGATTATTTACAACAAAATAACTTGTGGATGAGTCACTGTCTATGTCATTGATTTCCATTTGACAATCTTCTCTTAATTCTTCCTGTTTGGTTTCAGCTGATTGATCTTTGTCTGTTTGGTGACACATTTGCTCGGAAAAGAACCTAGAACCTTCAGACAGACCTCCAGAACTCTCTGCATCTGAGATACAAACTGCAGCATCTCCATTTGTGTCCTTCTGAAGGTTGTCATCAAGGTCCATGGACAGATGATCCATCTTCTCATGAGAAACCTCTTGGACAGAAGATGGAATAAGGTCTGTGTTGTCATCATCAGGAGAACATGATCGGCCCTGCTGGGAGATGAACTGCTCTGTTGGGTCTGTAATTATTCCAGCAGCAAGATGAACCAGATTTGGATCTGGTTGTAACTTTGAAGACACGGCTGGTGGAGAAACTGGAGTGAAAGTCTCATGAGAAAGACTAGGCAGAGTGGGGAAATCAAGCTCAAGCTTAAAGGAGTCCAGAACAGGAGGGAGCGGAGCTGAAGGAATATGCTCCTCCTGCTGGAAGGAGGAATTTCTGGGTTTTTCAGAAAGGTCTGATTCATGTGAGTCTGGAAAAACAGATTCTTCTGATCTGTCTTCTGGACCCTGAGTGAAGGACTCAGTTAAAAGGAAGGAGACATAAGAGGGTGGGCACTGAAAATCCAGAGGAGCAGAGAGCGGTAAACAGGTTGGAGAGGGATGTTCAGCTGACGACAAGATACCAGATACTGAACAAGAGTTTTCATCCAAAACCACCTCAGTTCTTTTTGGGCTCCTAAAAGAGAATCCAGAAAATGGACAGTCCAGATTTGAAGTAGGAGACAGAGGCAGAGGGTCACTTGAAGAAGTAGAACACGCTATGTCTTCAGAGTCATGAAAAGAAGTAGCAAGATAAGGCCACGGTGCATCATTGACTTCAGTCTCATGTTCCGCTGATCCTTGAAGCAACAAGGCAGCATGAGTGGGGGAGGAAGTAGCCGCGAGAGAGATGAATGTCAGAGAGGGGAGAGATGGAGACTGGGAGTGAGTTACATTCTGTAAATCGGGTGAGGAAGAACGAGAGGGAAGATGCTCTAATCCTGATTCAGACACTGAAGCAGGTGGAGGCTGAACTTGATCTGGTGGTGTCTCTATTTGTGAACACGGCAGGTCAAATTTGGAAAGCTCTGGTGATGGACAGGGCGAGGAAAGTGGAGCTTTTTCAACACCAGAGGTGATCAGCGATGGAGAGAGTGGGTGGAATGAGGAGTTAGACGGCGGAGGAGAAGAGGAAGAGTCTGGCCCTTCATTACTCTGACTTCCTCCTGGCAAAATCTGCAATCAAACAAACAATACAGAGTCAAAAACACTGTGATACTGAATTAACTTTTTAATGTTTAACAAAAAAACCTGACTATTGACTATTATTATTTGTATTAATGATCACCTAATGACAAACTATAAAAATGTTACTGTTTCCTTTGACTTGCCTCTTCCATGTCAGATGATGCTCTGGCCTGCACTTGGCTCTGCCTGTGTAAAATTGTGTTGAGTGTCAGGGAGGGACCCTCCTCCCTCAAGTGCCCAGGTCTGAGTGCTCTCTCCTGACCTATGTGAGGCTGATGTGCTGGGTCGCCTCCATGCTCCTCCACCAGAGGACTCACATTCTCCACAGATCCAGGTTTTACACTTTGTTCAGGGACATTCTCATCTCCCAGGCTGAGTGGTGGTTGCAGTGACTCAGGTGTAGCACGTGCATCATTGACTTCAGTCTCATCGTCCTCTGATCTTCGAAGCAACAAGGCAGCATGAGTGGGCGAGGAAGTAGCCGCGAGAGAGATGAATGTCAGAGAGGGGAGAAATGGAGACTGGGAGTGAGTTACATTCAGTAAATTGGGTGACAAAGAAGAACGAGAGGGAAGATGCTCTAATCCTGATTCAGACACTGAAGCAGGTGGAGGCTGAACTTGATCTGGTGATGTCTCTATTTCTGAACACGGCAGGTCAAATTTGGAAAGCTCTGGTGATGGACAGGTCAAGGAAAGCAGAACTTTTTCAACACCAGAGGTGATCAGCGATGGAGAGAGTGGGTGGAATGAGGAGTTAGACGGCGGAGGAGAAGAGGAAGAGTCTGGCCCTTCATTACTCTGACTTCCTCCTGGCAAAACCTGCAATCAAACAAACAATACAGAGTCAAAAACACTGTGATACTGAATTAACTTTTTAATGTTTAACCTGACTATTGACAATTATTATTTGTATTAATGATCACCTAATGACAAACAATAAAAATGTTACTGTTTCCTTTGACTTGCCTCTTCCATGTCAGTTGATGCTCTGACCTGCACTTGGCTCTGCCTGTGTAAAGTGTTGGGCGACAGGGACGGACCCTCCTCCCTCAGGTGCCCAGGTCTGAGTGCTCTCTCCTGACCTATGTGAGGCTGATGTGCTGGGTCGCCTCCATGCTCCTCCACCAGAGGACTCACATTCTCCAAAGATCCAGGTTTTACACTTTGTTCAGGGACATTCTCATCTCCCAGGCTGAGTGGCGGTTGCAGTGACATGGGCATAGCAGGTGAAGAAGAGGAGGAGTCAGTCGGTGAAGTTAGGTCCTGGGTCGTATGGTTTTGGTGGATTTGGCTGAGTGACTTTTTTGATGCTCGTCTGAACAGACTGGCCATGCGCCTCCTCCTCACACGGGCCTCGGGGGACAGGGGTTTTCCCAATGATGCTCCGAAAGAGGAGCAAGAAGATGAGGAGGAAGACACCACCAAGGCAGAGAACGTTGATGTCACGTGCTGGAGAACCTCCACTTGTCTAAAACGATCTGGAGACGAGACAGAAGATGACAGGGGAAAAAGTCTGATCAGACATCTGAGACAGGGACAGCTGAGAGATTAAATGACAGCAGACTAATACCTCACTGTCCATCCATTGTCTACAGCTTTATCCTCCACATGAGGGTCACATGGCTGCGAGTACCAATCCCAGCAAACATAGGACAAAAGACTTGGGGTACACACTGGACAGGTTGCCAGACAAACAACCAGTCACTCACACCTATGTGCAATTTAGGGGAGGGAGGAAGCTGGAGAACCTGGAGAGAACTCACACACACACACACACAAGGAGAACATTCCAACTCCACACAAAGGCCCGGACCAGGATGTGAACCAGCAAACATCTTGCTGTGTTGCCCTTATTAATACCTCAGTAATCAATATAAATACAAATGTCAGTGGCAGCTCCTCATCAATTTAAGAAAACTACCTGTACAAGAATAATAAATGAAACCAATATTATGAGTTTAATTCAAACCAGGTGTCATCTTTTCCACACACACACTTACTGCTGACATCGGGGTCCTCCATGTCTATTCGGTTCTTCTGAGCATCCAGAAACACCTGGACGTTTATTCCTCTCGCCTGAGACTGGTAGTTGATGAATCGGGCCGGGATCCGTCCAGACAAGTCTGGTTCGTCACAGCCGAAGCCCAGTTCCAGGAGAAGCTCCTCCGGGTCATCTTTCCACAGGTTTAGAACATCCATCACACTGTCAACAGGAGAACAGAGCCGACGTACATTCATATTGTATAGAATACTTCCATCTGAAATGTGTGCATAAAACCGAAATCAATAAATGTGGAATTAATAGAATAGTACTTAATGATGCACAGTTTGTGGACATTTGTAAACAATAAAAACAGAAAGAAGCTCATATATTGATTAGTTTAAGAATTAATCTAAAACTAATCTTAATCACCCAATCATACCCAGTGTATGACTTTATAAAAAATATATCATTTTTATACTTATGCTCCTATTGTCTGTATATTCCTCTCGTTGCACATAAACAAAGAAACCACATGTATAAAAACACTTTGTTTGTTGAATTATGAGCAAATGTTTAAAAAGAATTAAGCCATATAATGGTTGGCTTGTGTGTTGTATTTGCATTTTATTCCTGTCATAACCTTGTTTTTGTTGTTAATCTTTTATTCCACAGCTGCTCGTGGTCGGCCCATATTTTCTGCATGTGCAGCTGTAATAACGCCTCACCTCTGATCCTTTCACTGTCTATGCAAACTGTGCAGTGCGGGATGGAAGATGGGGCTCATTTGCCAGGTAAATGTGACTCTTTATTATATGTCCATATGTCCACAGGCTCTTTAAAATTTACCACAAACTATGACTTCAATTGGAAATAGTCCTCAGCCAATGTTGTGAAAAGAAATAGAGTATTTTGTCCTTATAAGGTTTTCTGTGAAGCTGATATCTACAACACATGACAGAAATGTCCTCTAATCACTTCATTTGCATCATGTGATCACATCTCCAACCATGAAACTTAATGTCTTTATGGCAGCTAATTGTCACATATATGCACAATTCATTCCTCTCATTTAATAGTCTCAAAATATGGGCTGTTTAAAGGAACAATAAATAATATTGACAGCTATTTATTGTGGCACAAGTAGCTGATCACATTACTTAGATTATATTGACATGAACCAAACAGATCAAATGGTGAAAGAAATTGATGCCATGACAAAATAAAGCTGCTTTAAAGTTAATAAGACTGTGACGCAGCATTGTTTTGTTTAATATAGGATGAAAACATTGTGAAGTGATGATTATTTATGATATTATGATATAGAACAGAAGAAGCCTCTTGACTCAAGTAAGCCCAGTTGCCTACAGCTTAAGATATGATATGATCTTAATTTATTTTAAGTTTACACATTATAAACAACAAAGCACATTAATTTGTGTGAATATACAACCTGACAGAAAATAAATATCAATTTCACACAATATAGCCTGCATCCCAAGGCTTATTTGTAAATAGATTTAAGTAACAAGTACATTTTAATAAACACAGAGGAAATTTATGTATTATCTACTCTCCTGGACCACTATTATGAAATGACAACTGTCAGAATAAGCATAAAATTAGGCTGAATAAAAGTTAAATAGCTGAAGGTTTTGTACATCTCAACAAAAGTATTTAGATTATATGTATAATACATGTTTTAAATGAATTCCTCTACAATTCTTTTGCAATAATGTCTGTGCAGAAACATGTTACACACATATTGCGTATTAAGATAAAACAGACAAAATTCCTACCTTTTTATTTCTCTGCGCTTTACTAGTGAGTTTGCCGCCATCCTGCTGCCCGACACTTTCCACAAGTGAGCCATTAACCTAATGTCTCATTTACCTATAGGCTTGGATGACCGTGTCCATGCAGCCACAGATAATGTAGTTATCATTTGCCTGCGCAGATGTTCCCTCAGAGCCTATGTGAACAGTAACTGATCTCACGCTCACTTGGGACTGTATGGACTGTTCTACCCTTTTCAGGTTCCCGGGAAACATCCATGGACTGTTAAATCCTCATGTTACCCTCAACTCCCTGGACCAACCCCAAAGATTGTGGCCAGCATCCAGCTCTCCAGACAAAAGGGGGGTATGTTGAGATTTCAGGCCATGTACTCAGAACAATTGAAGATTTATATGTGAAACCCAGTGGCACCACCAATAACCAAACCTGCTACTACAAGTGCACAACACTATATTTATAACTTTATTTATATTGCCCCTTTTAGTTTACAAAGTGCTTCCACAGACCAGATTAAAAAAAGTCAAACAAGATGATAGACAAGAAAGTAAGAATAAGGAATAAAAAGTACAATAGTAATGGTAATATAAAAGGTCATGATAAGGCCAGATAGATTAATGTAGACATTAATGAATAAATAAATAAATAAAATACAAAGACAAGGTCACAAGAGAACCAGTCTATAAAAATGGGTTTTAACAAGTGATTTAAAAGACGTCGCTGATACCACGAGCCTTATCTCCTCAGCCAGGAGGGCACTGCCCGAGGATCTGAGGCTCGTATGGGGTCAACATCTCTGAATTGTAGCGAGGGGTTAACCCCACACATGCATAAAAGTGATCAGTAAAATCTTAAAATAAATTCTAAAACAAACAGGGGTATGCACACAATGAGGAAAAGTGTTCATGTATAATGTTATGCAGCAAAGTGACCCAACACATAAGAGACTTTCAAGGGAATTTAAGCCCCCAGGTCTTATGCATGTACATCAATTCAACTAATTTTTTCATTGTTTCATTGTTCATTGTTTATAGTAATAGAGGGCATTATTTCAGATTTTCCGAGTTACCGAGCGTAATTGCACTGTCGTAAATAACGCTCAGACACTGCGACACGCCTCCTCCTCCACTGCTCCTCCAATGAGCACAACATTGCAAAAAACAATGATGTCATCAGACAAGGTAAAGTAATTTTTCATGTTTTCCAGGAATATTACTTACCTCCCTGAGTTGTAATCATTTTGTCACATAAAATAAAGTAAGAACAAATTAATTTAGGTCAATTTAGAGTGTCCAATTAACCTTTGCATGTTTTGGTACTGGGGCCACACGGTTGGTGTAGTGGTTAGCGCTCTTGCAGCAAGAAGACCCCGGGTCCGCGACCTGGTCGGAACAGGGCCTTTCTGCATGGAGTTTGCATGTTCTCCTCGTGTGTGTGTGTGGGTTTTCTCCAGGATCTCTGGTTTCCTCCCACAGTCCAAAGACATGCAGTATGGGGATTAGGCAAATTGCACACTCTAACTTGACCACAGGTGTGAATATGAGAGTGGATGGTTGCCTTGTTTTTGCTGCAAGGCAACAGCGATAACACTCTGGACCTTTACCATTAACCATTCTCCTTTATCTGTTGGTGCAGTATACAATATTATCAATTAAGGTTAGGAACAATCTTTTTAGCTTTGTCTAGGTTTGTTCCAAGGTCAATGAATCAGTGATTCCCTGAGAAATGTGTGGTTCCCTCTGAGAAATACAAATGAAAAAGTTAGCAGGCTGCTACTATCACCCCTCGGAAGAAATGATGGATACTCCATACAATTTGTTCCTTCTTTTAAGGAACAACAGTCCAGCTTGATGGAAAGCCACAAAGGCACATTGAGAGGAAGTAGAGCAAAGGAGCTATTGGCTTTGGCTGCGGAGGAAAGACATTGGTTGGGGGTCAACACCCCAGTGAAGGCAGCTGCAGGGGCTGGGAGACGTCCTCAGTGTGCCATGACATTTACTGGTTCAGTTGTCTGAATCTGAATCATGTCTTTGGTTTCTTCTTTTATTTTTGGATGTTTTGTCCATTGTCACTTTGAAATGGTGAAGTTATTTAAAGTGGGGCGGGGCCTTATAAAGGGGTTTTCCATCATGGTGTCGTTGTAGCTCCTATACATGGTCGATTACGGAATAAAAACTGGATAATTGCCTCCGTGTTGCAGCTTCCCCATATCTACCCATGGCAGCCAGGCAAGGGTTAACAATTGGCTACTCCCATGTTTCCTCACCATTTGCATGCTGTTTGCATAGGATGAGCTCAGTGGGCATTGTGTGTGTGTTTCACATTGCCAGATTTATTTATTTTCAGTCTCAACAACTGAGAATTCAAATTTAATTCTGTGAATAAATGCTGCAGCAATGTAATCATGTAGCAGTGACTATATAACCACATAATTTGTCTTCTTCATCGAGAACTTCTATGACATAATACAAGAACACAGTGCTGTTATTAACAGGCTGAGCTCTCATGACTGAACTCCTCATCTCAACACACTCTCTTCAGCTAAACTGCTGACAACAGCTGAAAGTGAGGCAAACGTTGTACTCACCATCCTGTAGCACAAAATCACAAGAGGGAGAAAACCATAGTGATGAGGCAGAGATTAAAGGCGGCTGAGACCTCGCAGCAACAGAAAGAGGGTTTCCATGACTTGCACCTGCAGCTTCTCTCAGCAGCTTGTTGCTTTGCATCTTTCCAGCAAACACATGTCCAATTTTATTAAAAGGAGGGACAGAGAGGACGGACACACACACACACTACTACATTACATTGACTTACATTAATTTCCTAACCATATGTCTTCACCTTAAAATTTAATGATTTATATTATGGCTTTTGTCCCCATAAGGAAGAAAAGTCCCCATATATGAGTCTGTGAACGATTTAGGTTCCAACTTAGAACACACACACACACACACGCTGGTTTTGCATTATTTTTGCAGACACTCATAGACATAATGCATTCCCTAGCCCCTTAACCATCACATCTAAATACTTACCTAAACCCAATTTTGTCTTAATCCTTTAAAAAGCCCATTAAAGTTGCGTGGACCAGCCAAAATGTCCTCACAAAGATAGGTTTGTTTGACTTTTAAGACATGAAAACCCATATGCACACACAAACGCGCGCACACATAAAATAAAACAACTGATCTTCAGCATCTCTAACTAACATTACAAGACATGCACAATCAGATTTACAAGGCGAAATGTGAACAAAGAAAAAAGAAATTGCACATTCTTGCTCCATATGCACAAATATCTTTTACTAAAGTGACGACATTTTGGTCTTGAGACCTTTTTCAGCATGAGAAACACTGTGACATTGGTTCTGGTTCATAACGTACAGTAGGTCAGTGTTTCTCAGTCCTGGTCCTCAAGAACCCCTGACCTGCATGTTTTAGATGTTGCCCTGCTCTAACACGCCTGATTCAAATGAATGTGTCATTATCAGGCCTCTGCAGAGCTGGATGACGAGCTGACGTTTGAATCAGGTGTGTTGGAGCAGGTCAGTAGGTCACTGCTGCTGACACATGTGCTGCCAATCACAACAATCACACTCCAACAGTTGGGAGGATGCAAACAATTAGTGGGTAAGTTGACATTTTAGTATGTAAATATATATATATGGAACACAATATTATATCTAGTGGATGTCTGTCCTTTGAACACATCAAAGTGCATAAAAAGGTTCCTGGTCACTTGGAAGAACTTAAGAATGAAGGATTGCAAAACTGAGGTCTGTGTCACCCAGTTCCTTATGACTGGTCTCTTCAGCTCAGAATATGCCAACATTTAGTGGAATATTAAACTCAGTGTTATCATACATAGCTAATTTATAATTAACACAACCTCCCACTGCATCATTTCCATGTATTCACTAAAAATGAGTGCATGTCGGACTTTTAAATGTGTGATATCTTACATGGATCTGTTTTGTGGTTGCCATGTTAACCTAAATATTGTGAAGCTGGAAACCTAAAGGTGTGGAAACATTGCATTTGTTCTTGTGTATGTGTGTATATATATATATATATATATATTTTAACGTACACTGCATGGGATGACCACTATGTCTCTGACATTGCTTTTTCAGAACCCATAACATCTCACATATGGATAACATAAAGGTATTTTTTTACACACACACACACACACAATGCATTAATTTCAGTGACTGTGCAGGGAATGCAACGCCCTCTTGAGGACATTGTACCACATTACAGACTCACTGGATTCCAACAAATGGTGGATTCATGAAGCCTTTTCAGCAAGTTGGTACTTCGTAAACAGGCTTGTAATGTTAACCACTGTTAGTACACATACAGATAATGGTACTGAGTATATATGATAACTTATATTTAGAATTTATACTGCATTAAAGTAGCTCATAGTGTGGATCATGCACATAGTCAAATCTGGCAGTTTATCCCAAGAGTAAAAGAAAAAGACAAGTATTATACAAAAAGACATCCTTGTTTTTATTTTACAACAGAAAACACTAAAATGATCATAACGATTATGTCTATATCATATATGCCAGATCTAGCTGAACTAATCATAACAAACTTTTGCACTGCACTGTCTTCCCGTCTCAACAGGAGCTGGGTTTTTTTATACTTCCTTTTTTGTGGTTGTATTTAATTGCAATTTTTACTGAAGCATCGTAGGATTAGACTGTGTGTTCGGTCTATTTGCCTCTCTTAAACTTGCTCCCTGTGGCTCCAGTCTTCTGCTTTTTCTTCGCCGACCCTTTAACCTCAGGCTCCTATGTGACACAAAAGAATTAAGACAAATGAGTTCAAACTTTCAGATAATAATGGAACAGCGGGTTCATCTTTAAAAGACAAACCAGGAACTGGGAAATCATTAGAATCAGAATAAAGCCGCCTTTATATTATTTACAGTCAAGGAAAACTACATTAACACACTACTTTTGGGGGAATAAATCAGTAAGGGTGAGTTCTATCATTCGAAATATTTGGTGTCAATAAGTGTACCTTTCGTTTGGAGGAGAGTGATCCAGTGACAGAGAAGAAAGAGTCCAGACGTCCTTGTGTGCTGCCCTGTCGACTCTTTGAGATCTTCTTGCAGCCATTGCGAATCCTGTCCTCACTGTACACAGACATTCAACATAAAATATCAACTCTATTGGATGTCTCCTTCAAAATCTGATCAAATTTGTAGTACTTTAATGATTGCAGTGTCGTCAACTAGCTGGAAAAACATGCAAAAAAAGAAAAAGGGTTTTGGTCCCGTGAGACCAAACAACCCAGAGTTGATGGGGATTATTACCGACTCATAACACAAAACAAATGCCAAAGGAAAAAATGTAGCAATGAACATCTTGAAGGCTGAAGCTAGTTTACACAAACAATTACCAAGACAACTGATAATTATATTAAGACCATGTGATCTGAAAAACAATATTCCCTAAACCTTCTGTTATATTTCATTTAATGTCAAAGACACTTAGTTCTCCTCAGGGAAGTCAATGCAGCACGTGATTAAGAGTCAGCCAATGGTTCACCTGAACTGTTTCTCGTTACACATGAACTGGATCAGTCCCTCCTCGTCTGGCTCAGTCCACTTCAGGTCCACAGTAGAACAATCGACCACGTCTGGCTCTAAAAACAAACCCCTGGCCTCCTTGTACAGCCAGTCCTCTGGAGCAGGGTGCTTCTGCAGGATGGCAAGCATCACACAAACACACACAGAATCAGAACCACAGTCAGTCGCTCCTGAAGCTGAACGACAGGATTATAGCAAGCATCGACTCACGCTGGTGTCGATGTTTTCGAGGATCTCCTCGATGCTGCCGTGCTGTCGGATCAGATCGATGGCTCTCTTTGGGCCGATTCCCTTGATGGTGCCACAGTAGTCACAGCCCAGCAGGATGCACAGGTCTATGAACTGGGACGGACAATGGAAAGAAGCAGCAGTTAATGCAAGGGCTTAATATCACAACTAACGACACAGAGATGACACATATTGACATTTTTAAGTGAAATTTAGTTAAAGTTGCCTGAACAAAAATGACCTGATGAACTGATCAGAAAAATTACCTGTTCATTGGTCAGACCAATGTCTTGCAGGATACGATTGAAGTGGAATTCTTGGATAGGAAGTTTCCTGAAACAGAAATTAATTTTTGTGTCATCAGGAACATGTAATGACTGTTACTTGAGTTATTATTGCCCTGCACACATTAGCTCATTGGCCCATATATTGAGCCACTTTTCTCCATCTGATAAAATATAACTGCTTAATGATAACTAATAATTTGATAACTCGAATAATAATAACTTTGGTATCGATTTACCGATCAGCTCTCATCTTCTGATTAAAAATAACGTATAAACTTAATATTAAATACATGAAACAGGTCATCAAAAAACAGCAAATAAACTTCTTGAATAAAAAATAATAAGGTTTTGGTGACTTGGCAACATTGGTCATGTTTCTGAGAACAATAAATAATAATCAACCAACATTGATTATCAAAAAACAACAAATACCAGCCCTGTTAATCGTCCTGTCTGAATAATCAGTCTACGTCTAGTCTTATGACTATAATGTCTCACTAAGAGCTAGTAAGACAACAACATTACCATGAAACAGGTCACTGTGAAATACACAATATCCACCAACCATCACAACATCCTTAAAATTGTATGGATTAACATTGTGTAATTAAATGTATACATTATTTGGCTTTATTTCAACCAGATTGATGATTTTATCATCAAGTATAGACATGAGGTGTAATAATAACGCAGGTGTAACATTACTTTGCTTCACTGGCAGTGAGGTGTCGGAGCAGGATATTA